>NC_069503.1:1142822225-1142914725 GCF_027579735.1 Bombina bombina | reverse complement strand
GGGATGAAGATCTTTCGCTGGACTTCAGCAACAGTGAATACCGATTTCGGGATTAGTGTTACGTTTTTTGTCTTTTTTTTTTGTAGATTAGGGCTTTTTTATTTTTAATGGGCTGTAAAAGAGCTGAATGCCCTTTTAAGGGCAATGCCCATACAAATGCGTTTTTCGGGGCAATGGGTAGATTAGGTTTTTTTTAGCTATGTTTTTTTTTGGGGGGGTGGGGGTTTGTAATGTTAGGGGGTATTTGTTTAAATTTTTTGGCAAAAGAGCTGTTAACTTTAGGGCAATCCCTACAAAAGGCCCTTTTAAGGTCTATTGAAAGTTTATTATAGATTTGGGTTTTCTTTATTTTGAAGTGGTTTTTTTTTGTTGTTTTTTAAAGGTGGGTATTAAAATAGGAATAATTTTTATTATTTTGGACAATTTCGTTTGTTATTTTTTGTAATGGTAGTTTTTTGGGAGGTGGGTTTTTTTTTAGATTAAGGTTATTTATTTATTTTTTAATGGGCTGTAAAAGAGCTGAATGCCCTTTTAAGGGCAATTCCCATACAAATGCCCTTTTCAGGGCAATGGGTAGATTATTATTTTTTTACTTCGTTATTTTTAATTTGGGGGGTTGGGGGTGGAGGTTTGTAATGTTATGGGGTATTTGTTTTAATTTATTTGCAAAAGAGCTGTTAACTTTAGGGCAATGGTAGTTTATTATAGATTAGGGGTTTTTTTTTATATTTTTTTTTATTTTTTTTAAGCGGGGTATTAGAATAGAAATAACTTTTTATTTTGGATAATACACACCTAGATTACGAATTTTGCGTTAGAGGCTGTGTGGTGCTAACAAGCAGTTTATGCTCACCGCTCACTTAAAGACAGCGCTGGTAATACGAGTTTTTACAAACCAGACAAGAAGTGAGCATTGAGCAAAATTTAGCTCATTACCACACTCCAATATCAGCGCTGCTTACGTTAGCGGTGAGCTGGTGTAACGTGCTTGTGCACGATTTCCCCATAGGAATCAACGGGGAGAGCTGGCTGAAAAAAAGTCTAACACCTGCAAAAAAGCAGCGTAAAGCTCAGTAACACAGCCCCATTGATTCCTATGGGGAAATACATTTTATGTCTACACCTAACACCCTAACATGAACCCCAAGTCTAAACATCCCTAATCTTACACTTATTAACCCCTAATCTGCCGCCCCGACATCGCTGCAACCTACATTATATTTATTAAACCCTAATCTGCCTTCCCCAATGTTGCCTCAATCTACCTACACTTCTTAACCCCTAATCTGCCGCCCCCAACGTCGCCGCCACTATAATAAACATATTAACCCCTAAACCACCGCACTCCTGCATCGCAAACATTATTTAAAGGTTATTGACCCCTAATCTGCCGTCCCTAACATCGCTGCCACCTACCTACATTTATTAACCCCTAATCTGCCGCCACCAACATTGCCGCCACTATTCTAAATTTATTAACCCCTAAATCTAAGTCTAACCCTAACCCCCCTAACTTAAATATAATTTAAATAAATCTAAATAAAATTACTATAATTAACTAAATTATTCCTATTTAAAACTAAATACTTACCTATAAAATAAACCCTAAGCTAGCTACAATATAACTAATAATTACATTGTATCTAGTTTAGGGTTTATTTTACAGGCACGTTTGTATTTATTTTAACTAGGTAGAATAGTTACTAAATAGTTATTAACTATTTACTAACTACCTAGCTAAAATAAATACAAAAGTACCTGTAAAATAACCTAAATTACAATTACACCTAACACTACACTATAATTAAATTAATTGCCTAAATTAAATTAAATACAATTAAATAAAATTAGCTAAAGTACAAAAAACCCCCCCACTAATTTACAGAAAATAATAAACAAATTACAAGATTTTTAAACTAATTACACCTAATCTAATCTCCCTAGCAAAATAAAAAAGCCCCCCCAAAATAAAAAAAGCCCTACCCTACACTAAATTACAAATAGCCCATAAAAGATCCTTTTGCGGGGCATTGCCTCAAAGTAATCAGCTCTTTTACCTGTAAAAAAAATTACAAATCCCCCCCAACATTAAAACCCCCCACCCACATAACCAACCCTACTCTAAAACCCTCGCAATCCCCCCTTAAAAAAACCTAATACTAACCCCTTGAAGATCACCTTACCGGGAGAAGTCTTCATCCAACCGGGCCGAAGTCCTCAACGAATCCGGCAGAAGTGGTCCTCCAGACGGGCAGAAGTGGTCCATCTTCAAGACATCCGACGAGTAGCATTCTTTTCTTTCGAAGGCGACTGAAGAATGAAGGTACCTTTAAGTGACGTCATCCAAGATGGCGTCCCTTCAATTCCGATTGGATCAGCCAATAGGATTGAAGTTCAATCCTACCTTAATTCCGATTGGCTGATAGAATTCTATCAGCCAATCGGAATCTAAGGGACGCCATCTTGGATGACGTCACTTAACCCTTTGAGTGCTAAGCACTTTCCCACCTGGGTGCTAATATGTACTAAGGTTTTTTTATTTTTTTTTATTTTTGAAAACATTTTTAAAAAAAAAAAAATTTTTTACAGACCCCCAAGACTTACACTGTTGGGAAGGTTAGGCGATTACCTTTCTAACAGTGGGTCTTTAGGGTCTGTAGCTGCTTAGATGCCTGAGATACAGGCTTCTAAGCAACATGCCCCCTCCTCCTATACTTAACATTGTTAAGTATAAATAAAGTTGCGCGTGACATCACCACGCATCACGTGAAGCCCCAGAGTGAGAAACTCTGTGACGGCTCAGAGCCGTCATTAGCACTCAAAGGGTTAAAGGAACCTTCATTCTTCAGTCGCCGTCGTCAGAAGAGGATGCTCCGCGTCGGATGTCTTGAAGATGGACCCGCTCCGCGCCGGATGGATGAAGATAGAAGATGCCGTCTGGATGAAGACTTCTGCCCGTCTGGAGGACCACTTCTGCCCATCTGGAGGACCACTTCTGCCGGATTCGTTGAGGACTTCGGCCCGGTTGGATGAAGTCTTCTCCCGGTAACGTGATCTTCAAGGGGTTAGTGTTAGGTTTTTTTAAGGGGGTATTGGGTGGGTTTTAGAGTAGGGTTGGCTCGGTGGGTGGTAGGTTTTAATGTTGGGGGGGATTTGTAATTTTTTTTACAGGTAAAAGAGCTGATTACTTTGGGGCAATGCCCCGCAAAAGGCCCTTTTAAGGGCTATTTGTAATTTAGTGTAGGGTAGGGCTTTTTTTATTTTGGGGGGCTTTTTTATTTTGTTAGGTGGATTAGATTAGGTGTAATTAGTTTAAAAATCTTGTAATTTGTATATTATTTTCAGTAATTTAGTGCTTGTTTTTTTTTTGTACTTTAGCTAATTTTATTTAATTGTATTTAATTGTATTTAGTTTAGGGAATTAATTTAATTATAGTGTAGTGTTTGGTGTTAGTCTAACTTAGGTTAGGTTTTATTTTACATGTAAATTTGTATTTATTTTAACTAGGTAGCTATTAAATAGTTAATAACTATTTACTAACTATTCTACCTAGTTAAAATAAATACAAACTTGCCTGTAAAATAAAAATAAACCCTAAGCTAGGTACAATGTAACTGTTAGTTATATTGTAGCTAGCTTAGGGTTTATTTTATAGGTAAGTATTTAGTTTTAAATAGGAATAATTTAGTTAATTATAGTAATTTTATTTAGATTTATTTCAATTATATTTAAGTTAGGGGGCTTAGGGTTAGACTTAGATTTAGGGGTTAATAACTTTAGTATAGTGGCAGCGACGTTGGGGCGGCAGATTAGGGGTTAATAATATTTAACTAATGTTTGCGAGGCAGGAGTGCGGCGGTTTAGGGGTTAATATATTTATTATAGTGGCGGCGATATCCGGTTCAACAGATTAGGGGTTAAAAAATGTATTTTAGTGTTTGCGATGTGGGAGGGCCTCGGTTTAGGGGTTAATAGGTAGTTTATGGGTGTTAGTGTACTTTTTAGCACTTTAGTTAAGAGTTTTATGCTACGGCGTTGTAGTGTAAAACTCTTAACTACTGACTTTAAAATGCGGTACCAGTGTTGACAGGAGAGGTTCTACCGCTCACTCGTAATACCGGCGCTATGCAAGTCCCATTGAAAACAGAGGATATGCAATTTACGTAAGTGGATTTGCGGTATTTCCAAGTCTGGCCAAAAAAGTGAGCGGTACACCTGTACCTGCAAGACTCGTAATACCAGCGGGCGTTAAAAAGCAGCGTTGGGACCGGCCAACGCTGCTTTTTAAGCCTAATGCACAACTCGTAATCTAGCCGTTAGTTTGTTATTTTTTGTAATGGTAGTTTTTTTATTTTTTGTAATTTTAGTGTTTACTATTTTTAGTAATATTGTTTTATTATTTTTAGCAATGTTAGGTTTTTTATTTTTGGTATTAGATTTTAAAGGGACAGTCTAGGCCAAAAAAAACTTTCATGATTCAGATAGAGCATGCAATTTTAAACAATTTTCCAATTTACTTTTATCACCAATTTTGCTTTGTTCTCTTGGTATTCTTAGTTGAAAGCTTAACCTAGGAGGTTCATATGCTAATTAGTGATGACGCGAACAGTTCGCCGGAGAACAGTTCCCGGCGAACATAGCTTGTTCGCGTTCGCCGCTGCGGGCGAACATATGCGATGTTCAATCCGCCCCCTATTCGTCATCATTGATGAAACTTTGACCCTGTATCTCACAGCCTCCAGACACATTTGAGCCAATCAGCAGCAGACACTCCCTCACAGACCCTCCCAGCTCCTGGGCAGCAGCCATTTTAGATTCATTATGATCTTGCATTGTTAGTGAGAGGAGGTTTAGTGCTGCAGCTGCTGATATTATAGGGAAATAGATAGCTAGGCTAGTGTATTTAGTGTCCACTACAGTCCTGAAGGACTCATCTAATCTCTGCTGTAAGGACAGCACCCTAGCCCTTTTTAGGGCTAGAACTTCAGCCCAAAAAGCCCTTTTTAGGGCTAGAACTTCAGTCGTTTTTTTTTTTAATTTTATTTGCATTTGCCTGGCTGTCAGCCTGTGTGTGAGGCTCACAGCATATACTGTGATTAGTGCCACCACTGATATCTGCTTAACATTAGTGTAAATTTAAACAAAAAAACTTTTAAATCATTTTGCTAGTGTAATCTAATTTCATTTTCTATCAGGCCTGTGTGTCAGGCTCACACAGCATATACTGTGGTTAATTGCTGTGCCAGCCACCACTCATATCTGCTTAACATTATTGTAAATTTAAAAAAAAAAACTTTTAAATCATTTTGCTAGTGTAATCTAATTTCATTTTCTATCAGGCCTGTGTGTCAGGCTCACACAACATATACTGTGGTTAATTGCTGTGCCAGCCACCACTCATATCTGCTTAACATTATTGTAAATTTAAAAAAACAACTTTTAAATCATTTTGCTTGTGTAATCTAATTTTCTAATTTCATTTTCTATCAGGCCTGTGTGTCAGGCTCTCACAGCATATACTGTGGTTAATTGCTGTGCCAGCCACCACTTATATCTGCTTAACATTATTGTAAATTTAAACAAAAAAACTTTTAAATCATTTTGCTAGTGTAATCTAATTTCATTTTCTATCAGGCCTGTGTGTCAGGCTCACACAGCATATACTGTGGTTAATTGCTGTGCCAGCCAGCACTCATATCTGCTTAACATTATTGTAAATTTAAACCAAAAAACTTTAAAATCATTTTGCTAGTGTAATCTAATTTCATTTTCTATCAGGCCTGTGTGTCAGGCTTACACAGCATATACTGTGGTTAATTGCTCTGTGCCACCACTGATATCTGCTTAACAATCATTAGTGTAAATTTAAACAAAAAAACTTTTAAATCATTTTGCTAGTGTTATTTAATTGCAGTTGCCTGTCTGCCAGCGTGTGTGCCAGGCCCACTTTCTTCCAACTAGTGCCACGAATCATATTTGTTATAACAGTAGTGTAAATATTTAAAATAAAAACTTTTTTGACTGTGAATCCTCAGTCTGCTAGTGCAATTGAATTGCAGTTGCCTGCCTGCCAGCGTGTGTGCCAGGCCCACTTGCCAACTAGTGCCACCAATCATATTTGTTATAACAGTAGTATAAATATTTAAAATAAAAACTTTTTTGACTGTGAATCATCAGTCTGCTAGTGCAATTGAATTGCAGTTGCCTGCCTGCCAGCGTGTGTGCCACGCCCACTTGCCAACTAGTGCCACCAATCAAATTTGTTATAACAGTATTGTAAATATTTAAAATAAAAACTTTTTTGACTGTGAATCATCAGTCTGCTAGTGCAATTGAATTGCAGTTTCCTGCCTGCCAGCGTGTGTGCCAGGCCCACTTGCCAACTAGTGCCACCAATCATATTTGTTATAACAGTATTGTAAATATTTTAAATAAAAACTGTTTTGACTGTGAATCATCAGTCTGCTAGTGCCATTGAATTGCAGTTGCCTGCCTGCCAGCGTGTGTGCCAGGCCCACTTGCCAACTAGTGCCACCAATCATATTTGTTATAACAGTAGTGTAAATATTTAAAATAAAAAAAATTTTGACAGTGAAACATCAGTCAGCTAGTGTTATCTAATTGCAGTTGCCTTCCTCCCAGAGTGTGTGCCAGTCCCACTTGCCAACTAGTGCCACCAATCATATTTGTTATAACAGTAGTATAAATATTTTAAAAAATTTTTTGACTGTGAAACATCAGTCTGCTAGTGTAATCTAATTGAAGTTGCCTGCCTGCCTGCCAGCATGTGTGCCAGGCCCACTTGCCAACTATTGCCACCAATCATATTTGTTATACTAGTTTTGAAAATATTTAAAATATAAACTTTTTTGACTGTGAAACATCAGTCTGCTAGTGTAATCTAATTGCAGTTGCCTGCCTGCCAGCGTGTGTGCCAGGCCCACTTACCAACTAGTGCCACCAATCATATTTGTTATAACAGTAGCGTAAATATTTAAATAAAAACTTTTTTGACTGTGAATCATCAGTCTGCTAGTGCAATTGAATTGCAGTTGCCTGCCTGCCAGCGTGTGTGTCAGGCCCACTTGCCAACTAGTGCCACCAATCATATTTGTTATAACAGTATTTTAAATATTTAATAAAAAAACTTTTTTGACTGTGAAACATCAGTCTACTATAGTAATCTAATTGAAGTTGCCTGCCTGCCAGCGTGTGTGCCAGTGCCACTTGCCAAGTTAGTGGCACCACTCATATTTGTTGTCACAGTACTTTTAATATTTAAAAAATAAACATTTTTTACTTTGAAACATCAGTCTGCTTTTTTGTGTCTGGCTCACAGCGTATACTGTGCCCACTTGCCCAGTGCCACCACTCATAATGTAAATGTATATTGCATCTATTGATGTAATTCGTATCTATCAAATGTATATTGCATCTTTTGATCCATGTAATTCGTATCTATCAAATGTATATTGCATCTTTTGATCCATGTAATTCGTATCTATCAAATGTATATTGCATCTTTTGATCCATGTAATTCGTATCTATCAAATGTATATTGCATCTTTTGATCTATGTAATTCGTATCTATCAAATGTATATTGCATCTTTTGATCCATGTAATTCGTATCTATCAAATGTATATTGCATCTTTTGATCTATGTAATTTGTATCTATCAAATGTAAATTTCATCTTTTTAAAATGAATCTTGTTTCTGGCCACTTTGAAATGGCTGCCAAGCTCAGCCCACTGATGACCTCACCATCTGGGCTGCATATGACATCCAATCAGAAAGGCTCACAGACTGTCAATGCTATTCAGCAGAGTGCCTAGTTGCAGCTCAGATCGTGATGTCATCATTGGGCTGAGCTTGGCAGCCATTTCAAAGTGGCCAGAAATTATATTCATTTTAAAATAACTTTACTGTTCACGTTGCTTAAAGAACCACTCAATGCAGTAGAAGTGTCTAATTAAAAAGTGCATAATAAAAAAGCAATTATTTAACACCTACTCTGAATTTCAAATAAGCAGATTTATTTTCCGAGAAATTAATTTTTTCTCCCATTTTCCTGCCCCAATGGGAGAGACATCAGCCAATCACAGAGTAGTATACGTTTTTGCACATGCTCAGTAGGATCTTGTTCTCTAGAAAGTGTGAGTATAAAAAGACTGTGCAACATTTGATACTTGAAGTAAAGTGTCTTAAAACTGCATGTTCTATCTGAATCATAAAAGTTTATTTTGACTTGAGTGTCCCTTTAATATAGAAAGGGTGCAGGAGGCTATTTGCAGCTTAATCTAATGTTAGACTTTAAGATGACTAAGGTGTAGACTGTCCCTTTAATAAAGGGAGCCCTAAGTGCTATTGCATTGTCTTTTTATCATGCATTTGCAAATCCACTGTATTTACTGGTCCTTTAAATAGTCTCTCTCCTGGAAAGCTTGGGTGCTGCTCCATAACATTGTCACTACCACCTGTGACAAGGATCTGTAGATGAAACAGCACACAGGATATAGAGAGAGAAAAGAAAAGTGCAATATAGTGAAGTATTATTGGTAATGATAAGCAATAAGCTCCCTCACCTGGGCATACGAATGGCATATGTATTACGCATCTGTGTTAAAGATGTCGCCTGTTAGCGCAGTGTAGAATACTTCCTCCTGTTTAGCCAATGAAACTTCCAAATACCAGGAATGTGGTAAACGTTGGTGTTAATGTATTGTATTGTTGTTTTCTGTTTTAAAAAATAAACGCAAATGTTTGTTGTTTGGAAGTTTATACATATATATATATATATAGAAAATTACTCACAGACCAGCACTCCCAATTTGTTTGCACCTTTCAGGGTGCTCTTAAACATCCAAATCCAGTCAATCCAATAGAAAGGCACTCACCGGTATTGAAGAAATATTTTTCTTTGTTAGTGACGTTTCGGGGAGTTTAACCCCTTCCTCAGACCATACGAAATATGTTACATGTTATAGAGTTACCCCATATTTATATCCTACACCGTGCAGTGATACTCCAAAGCAAGAATGCACACCGGCGTTCCAATGGCGCAACTGCAATGTAAAGTAAGACGTGTTACAAAACAGCTGAGCGTCTCATAGCAACCCTATCAATACTGAACTGAATCATACTGCTAGTAAGTCCTCCTTGTTAAGATCATGACACTGTGTGCATAGGATGTACAAGCACATAGAAACCAACGACCTGTGCAATTAATATATAGAGAATCTGTGTGTAGTATTGTTAATGAACATACAGGGAGTGCAGAATTATTAGGCAAATGAGTATTTTGATCACATCATCCTCTTTATGCATGTTGTGTTACTCCAAGCTGTATAGGCTCGAAAGCCTACTACCAATTAAGCATATTAGGTGATGTGCATCTCTGTAATGAGAAGGGGTGTGGTCTAATGACATCAACACCCTATATCAGGTGTGCATAATTATTAGGCAACTTCCTTTCCTTTGGCAAAATGGGTCAAAAGAAGGACTTGACAGGCTCAGAAAAGTAAAAAATAGTGAGATATCTTGCAGAGGGATGCAGCACTCTTAAAATTGCAAAGCTTCTGATCGTGATCATCGAACAATCAAGCGTTTCATTCAAAATAGTCAACAGGGTCGCAAGAAGCGTGTGGAGAAACCAAGGCGCAAAATAACTGCCCATGAACTGAGAAAAGTCAAGCGTGCAGCTGCCAAGATGCCACTTTCCACCAGTTTGGCCATATTTCAGAGCTGCAACATCACTGGAGTGCCCAAAAGCACAAGGTGTGCAATACTCAGAGACATGGCCAAGGTAAGAAAGGCTGAAAGACGACCACCACTGAACAAGACACACAAGCTGAAACATCAAGACTGGGCCAAGAAATATCTCAAGACTGATTTTTCTAAGGTTTTATGGACTGATGAAATGAGAGTGAGTCTTGATGGGCCAGATGGATGGGCCCATGGCTGGATTGGTAAAGGGCAGAGAGCTCCAGTCTGACTCAGACGCCAGCAAGGTGGAGGTGGAGTACTGGTTTGGGCTGGTATCATCAAAGATGAGCTTGTGGGGCCTTTTCGGGTTGAGGATGGAGTCAAGCTCAACTCCCAGTCCTACTGCCAGTTTCTGGAAGACACCTTCTTCAAGCAGTGGTACAGGAAGAAGTCTGCATCCTTCAAGAAAAACATGATTTTCATGCAGGACAATGCTCCATCACACGCGTCCAAGTACTCCACAGCGTGGCTGGCAAGAAAGGGTATAAAAGAAGAAAATCTAATGACATGGCCTCCTTGTTCACCTGATCTGAACCCCATTGAGAACCTGTGGTCCATCATCAAATGTGAGATTTACAAGGAGGGATAACAGTACACCTCTCTGAACAGTGTCTGGGAGGCTGTGGTTGCTGCTGCACGCAATGTTGATGGTGAACAGATCAAAACACTGACAGAATCCATGGATGGCAGGCTTTTGAGTGTCCTTGCAAAGAAAGGTGGCTATATTGGTCACTGATTTGTTTTTGTTTTGTTTTTGAATGTCAGAAATGTATATTTGTGAATGTTGAGATGTTATATTGGTTTCACTGGTAAAAATAAATAATTGAAATGGGTATATATTTGTTTTTTGTTAAGTTGCCTAATAATTATGCACAGTAATAGTCACCTGCACACACAGATATCCCCCTAAAATAGCTATAACTAAAAACAAACTAAAAACTACTTCCAAAACTATTCAGCTTTGATATTAATGAGTTTTTTGGGTTCATTGAGAACATGGTTGTTGTTCAATAATAAAATTAATTCTCAAAAATACAACTTGCCTAATAATTCTGCACTCCCTGTAGATAAATACTCCCAATCTTAGTATATTTACACTTGGTGATAGAGCACTTATTCAAATGAAATACATGTGATTACATGTTAGAGGTTAGATAATAAGCACACTATTCTGCATCATAATGTGTGTGAATCTCATCCTAGTCCTACGCAAAAATAACACTAGTCACCCTTAATAGGACAACACTATAAGTACATAAGTAAAGCAACAGTCGATCTTAAAGAGTAGCCTAAGAATATCCTAGTCTATTGTAGCACAAATAAAATATGTGTAATTTTCAGTACACCTGAGTTAACAATGTAATTCTGGTCTATGTGTTTAAACGCTAGTTTAAGACAAATTCTTAATCTCAGATAACAAGTCTATATATACAGTGTCACCAATAATATATGTGTATGTACTTATCACTATTGGGCATAACTAGATCATTAAGTGTGTTAAGTTGGGACATATAAGTAAGATCATATACTCATAATTAGATATAAACACCCATGATTATCATATAAGTATATAGTTAGATACCCTATTGTTCGTATTTAACCTCATGAAAGTAATAAAAACAATTAAAAGGTTAGCACATTCAGTAGTATTGATCCTAGACTATTAGCAAACTTGTGTCACATAAATAGACATACTATAACAATACTGCTAATAATAGCACTTCAATTCAAAAAACAGGATTCATCATAGAGGGAATAGGGCCCCTCGGGTCCCTGACGGTCCAGGAAGATCTTATACCATCTCATACATAAATCATATAGATCCACTTTATAGAAAGCATTGTAGATCCATGTTGGTGTTAAGTCCCCTAGGCACTAGGGTCTGCAAGGTAAATATCCTTCTGCAATAACAACTTTCCCCGATCAGCCCCCTAGAGAGAGGGGGAACATGGTCAATGATCATGTATTTGAGTTCTGAAGCAGAGTGTTTGGCCACAAGGAAATGCTTGGCCACAGATTGGTCAGTCTTACCAATTTCTAGTGCATTCCTGATACCACATCTGTGATTGGCCATATGCATTCTGAGATCATCATTGGTATCACCAACATAATACCGTCCACAGCTACAGTGTAACAAATATACCACATATCTAGTGGTGCATGTCAGTCGGTACCTGATGTTGAAGTTTTGGTTAGTCCACGGGTGTGTGAAAAACTTTCCTTGTATCAGGCCATTGCATGTTGTACACCCGCTGCATCTATAGAATCCATTCTTAGGAGCTCCCAGCCATGTCCCAGGGTTGTAGCTTGCTTTGAAGTCAGGGCGCATCAGGATGTCTCGTAGGGATCTACCCCTCTTGTACCCCACTCTTGATGCTTCATATTTGGTCAATGGTAGTTGTGGGTCACTTTTCACGGTTTCCCAATTATTCCTTTGGATAGCCGGTACCTGCCATTTATCTGGTGTATAGGTAGTCACAAAAGTTAATCTTTTCTCCTCTGTACCATCTTTGGTATTTTTCCGTAGTGCTTCTTCTTGCGTGAGTGCCATTAGCTCATTCACAGTTAAACCAAGGTTCTTATCGTGGTAGCCTCTATCCTTGAATTTATTTTTCATGTCCACTAGTTGTTGGATTTGTTGGATTTTCAATGTGTCAAGAGAGTTGTTTCTGATGACTCTCTTGAGTTGGGATTTTGGGCGTGCTCGTATTGATGGTTATATTACAACAATTACTGATATGGGATACATCAGTCCAGCTAACAAACGGCTAGATTACGAGTTTTGTCGGTAAGGCTGTGCGGTGCTAACGAGCATTTTATGCTCACTGCTCACCTACAGACAGCGCTGGTATTATGGGTTTTTACAAACCCGGCGTTAGCCGCAGAAAAGTGAGCGGAGAGCAAAATTTTGCTCCACATCTCACCTCAATACCAGCGCTGCTTATGGTAGCGGTGAGCTGGTAAAACGTGCTTGAGCACGTTTTCCCCATCGGAATCAATTGGGGAGAGCCGGTTGAATAAAAACCTAACACCTGCAAAAAAGCAGCGTAAAGCACCTAACGCAACCCCATTGATTCCTATGGGGAAATAAAAGCTATGTCTACACCTAACACCCTAACATGAACCCCGAGTCTAAACACCCCTAATATTACACTTATTAACCCCTAATCTGCCGCCCCCGACATCGCCGACACCTACATTATATTATTAACCCCTAATCTGCCGCTCCGGACACCGCCGCCACCTACATTATACTTATAAACCCCTAATCTGCTGCCCCCAACATCGCCGACACCTACATTATATTTATTAACCCCTAATCTGCCGCCCCCAATGTCGCCGCAACCTAACTACATTTATTAACCCCTAATCTGATGCCCCCAACGTCGCCGCCACTATATTAAAGTTATTAACCCCTAAAACTAAGTCTATCCCTAACCCCCCCTAACTTAAATATAATTTAAATAAATCTAAATAAAATTACTATCATTAACTAAATTATTCCTATTTAAAACCAAATACTTACCTATAAAATAAACCCTAAGATAGCTACAACATAACTAATAGTTACATTGTAGCTATATTAGGGTTTATTTTTATTTTACAGGCAACTTCGTACTTATTTTAACTAGGTAGAATAGTTATTAAATAGTTATTAACTATTTAATAGCTACCTAGTTAAAATAAAGACAAATTTACCTGTAAAATAAAACCTAACCTAAGTTACAATTATACCTAACACTACACTATAATTAAATTAATTCCCTAAATTAACTACAATTAAATACAATTAAATAAAATTATCTAAAGTACGAAAAAAAAACCACTAAATTACAGAAAGTAATACAATAATTACAAGTTTTTTAAACTAATTACACCTAATCTAATCCCCCTAATAAAATAAAAATGCCCCCCAAAATAATAAAAAGCCCTACCCTACACTAAATTACAAATAGCCCTTAAAAGGGCCTTTTGCGGGGCATTGCCCCAAAGTAATCAGCTCTTTTACCTGTAAAAAAAAGTACAATAGCCCCAAACATTAAAATCCACCACCCACACACCCAACCCTACTCTAAAACCCACCCAATCCCCCCTTAATAAAACCTAACACTAACCCCTTGAAGATCACCCTACCTTGAGAAGTCTTCACCCAACTGGGCCAAAGTCCTCAACGAAGCCGGGCGAAGTGGTCCTCCAGACGGGCAGAAGTCTTCATCCAAGCCGGGAAGATAAGGTCCTCCAGACGGGCAGAAGTCTTCATCCAGATGGCATCTTCTATCTTCATCCATCCGGCGCGGAGCGGGTCCATCTTCAAGACATCCAACGCGGAGCATCCTATTCTTTCAACGTCGACTATAGAATGAAGGTTCCTTTAAATGACGTCATCCAAGATGGCGTCCCTTCAATTCTGATTGGCTGATAGAATTTTATCAGCCAATCGGAATTAAGGTAGGAAAAATCCTATTGGCTGATGCAATCAGTCCATAGGATTGAGCTTGCATTCTATTGGCTGTTCCAATAGAATGCGAGCTCAATCCTATTGGCTGATTGGATCAGCCAATAGGATTGAATTTCAATCCTATTGGCTGATTGCATCAGCCAATAGGATTTTTCCTACCTTAATTCCGATTGGCTGATAAAATTCTATCAGCCAATCGGAATTGAAGGGACGCCATCTTGGATGATGTCATTTAAAGGAACCTTCATTCTACAGTCGGCATCGAAAGAAGAGGATGCTCCGCGTCGGATGACTTGAAGATGGACCCGCTCCGCGCCGGATGGATGAAGATAGAAGATGCCGTCTGGATGAAGAATTCTGCCCGTCTGGAGGACCTCTTCTTCCCGGTTTCGTTGAGGACTTCAGCCCGGTTGGGTGAAGACTTCTCAAGGTAGGGTGATCTTCAAGGGGTTAGTGTTAGGTTTTATTAAGGGGGGATTGGGTGGGTTTTAGAGTAGGGTTGGGTGTGTGGGTGGTGGGTTTTAATGTTGGGTGGGTATTGTACTTTTTTTTTACAGGCAATGCCCCGCAAAAGGCCCTTTTTTTATTATTTTGGGTGGCTTTTTTTATTTAATTGTAATTAATTGTAGTTAATTTAGGGAATTCATTTAATTATAGTGCAGTGTTAGGTATAATTGTAACTTAGGTTAGGTTTTATTTTACAGGTAAATTTGTCTTTATTTTAACTAGATAGCTATTAAATAGTTAATAACTATTTAATAACTATTGTACCTAGTTAAAATAAATACAAAGTTGCCTGTAAAATTAAAATAAACCCTAAGCTAGCTACAATGTAACTATTAGTTATATTGTAGCTAGCTTAGGGTTTATTTTATAGGTAAGTATTAAGTTTTAAATAGGAATAATTTAGTTAATTGTAGTAATTTTATTTAGATTTATTTAAATTATATTTAAGTTAGGGGGGTGTTAGGGTTAGGGTTAGACTTAGATTTAGGGGTTTAATACATTTAATATAGTTTTGGCAACGTTGTGGGAGGCAGATTAGGGATTAATAAATGTAGGTAGGTGTTGGCGATGTTAGGGACGGCAGATTAGGGGTTAATAAAATTTAACTAGTGTTAGCGATGCGGGAGTGCGGCGGTTCAGGGGTTAATATATTTTTATAATGGTGGCGATGTCCGGTTCGGCAGATTAGGGGTTAAATATTTTATTTTAGTGTTTGCGATGTGGGGGGCCTCGGTTTAGGGATTAATAGGTAGTTTATGGGTGTTAGTGTACTTTTTAGCACTTTAGTTAAGAGTTTTATACTATGGCGTTAGCCCATAAAACTCTTAACTACTGACTTTAAAATGCGGTACCAGGCTTGACAGGAGAGGGTGTACCGCTCACTTTTTGGAAAACTCATAATACCGGCGTTAGGCAAATCCCATTGAAAAAATAGGATACGCAAATCACGTAAGTGGATTTGCAGTATTTTCGAGTCTGGCCAAAAAAGTGAGCGGTACACCTGTAATTTTAAGACTTGTAATACCAGCGGGCGTTAAAAAGCAGCATTGAGACTTCTCAACGCTGCTTTTTAAGGCTAATGCAAGACTCGTAATCTAGGCGAAAGCCTTTCTGATAGTGGAATATCCAGTCATACCGATCATCTATACCCTGCCAAAAATACAAAAGAATACAGTACAACCTCCAGGACGCCCGATCATCTCAGCCAGAGGATCACTATTACAAACAGTGACAAGTTTCGTGGACAGCTTTCTTCAACCTCTGGTACAAAATGTGCCTTCATTTCTACTGGACTCAATAGAATTGATTAAGCTATTGAAAGAAGAACAAAGTGTGAGTGATGATGACACCATGGTCACACTTGACGTCACAAGTCTTTACACAGTAATTCCCCATGATGAAGGTCTGGCAGCAATATTAAGACACTTGAACCGGTATTCTTACATCGGTCCACCACCAGAGGTACTTATTCAGCTACTTGAATATTGTCTTACCTTAAATTACTTTAAATTTGAGTAGAAGTATTATCTGCAGACAGCGGGTACGGCGATGGGTTCGAATGTGGCCCCAGCGTACGCAAACCTGTACATATCCGAATTTGAGAACATGAGGACCGATTGCTTTAAAGATCCAAGGATCCATCTGTTTAGA
The DNA here is from genome assembly GCF_027579735.1 of Bombina bombina. Classification (NCBI taxonomy): domain Eukaryota; kingdom Metazoa; phylum Chordata; class Amphibia; order Anura; family Bombinatoridae; genus Bombina; species Bombina bombina. Next base: position 1,142,898,344 of record NC_069503.1, on the reverse strand, counting down.
CGGTATATTGATGACCTGTTCTTAATTTGCATAAATAAAAAGAGAGAAGCGCTCAACCTGGGAACGAACAATAGCATAATAGCTTGTTCTATGGCTTATTACCACCCTAGAAGCAGCCTCTTTTTGCTCAATATGTGCCTTTCACAGAGAAGAACTTTCCTGTAGCATATCAGTCTGATCCTGACTTCACAGTACAGTCCAGCCCCGAAATACCAGGCAATCCCTCTCTGAACAAGAGAAACAGCAAAACCCCAGACGTACGTTTCGGCCTATTGTGGGCCTCGTCAGTGAGGTGCAGCCATATCCCTCTAGGCACACTGAGCAACGGGTCCACGTCTGGATTCCCGCATCACACTTAGGGAGACTTCCCCAAGTGTCATAATTTGCATAAATAAAAAGAGAGAAGCGCTCAACCTGGAAACGAACAATAGCATAATAGCTTGTTCTATGGCTAATTACCACCCTAGAAGCAGCCTCTTTTTGCTCAATATGTGCCTTTCACAGAGAAGAACTTTCCTGTAGCATATCAGTCTGATCCTGACTTCACAGTACAGTCCAGCCCCGAAATACCAGGCAATCCCTCTCTGAACAATAGAAACAGCAAAACCCCAGACGTACGTTTCGGCCAATTGTGGGCCTCGTCAGTGAGGTGCAGCCATATCCCTCTAGGCACACTGATCAACGGGTCCACGTCTGGATTCCCGCATCACACTTAGGGAGACTCCCCCAAGTGTCATAATTTGCATAAATAAAAAGAGAGAAGCGCTCAACCTGGGAACGAACAATAGCATAATAGCTTGTTCTATGGCTAATTAGCACCCTAGAAGCAGCCTCTTTTTGCTCAATATGTGCCTTTCACAGAGAAGAACTTTCCTGTAGCATATCAGTCTGATCCTGACTTCACAGTACAGTCCAGCCCTGAAATACCAGGCAATCCCTCTCTGAACAAGAGAAACAGCAAAACCCCAGACGTACGTTTCGGCCTATTGTGGGCCTCGTCAGTGAGGTGCAGCCATATCCCTCTAGGCATACTGATCAACGGGTCCACGTCTGGATTCCCGCATCACACTTAGGGAGACTCCCCCAAGTGTCATAATTTGCATAAATAAAAAGAGAGAAGCGCTCAACCTGGGAACGAACAATAGCATAATAGCTTGTTCTATGGCTAATTACCACCCTAGAAGCAGCCTCTTTTTGCTCAATATGTGCCTTTCACAGAGAAGAACTTTCCTGTAGCATATCAGTCTGATCCTGACTTCACAGTACAGTCCAGCCCCGAAATACCAGGCAATCCCTCTCTGAACAAGAGAAACAGCAAAACCCCAGACGTACGTTTCGGCCTATTGTGGGCCTCGTCAGTGAGGTGCAGCCATATAACTCTAGGCACACTGAGCAATGGGTCCACGTCTGGATTCCCGCATCACACTTAGGGAGACTTCCCCAAGTGTCATAATTAGCATAAATAAAAAGAGAGAAGCGCTCAACCTGGGAACGAACAATAGCATAATAGCTTGTTCTATGGCTAATTACCACCCTAGAAGCAGCCTCTTTTTGCTCAATATGTGCCTTTCACAGAGAAGAACTTTCCTGTAGCATATCAGTCTGATCCTGACTTCACAGTACAGTCCAGCCCCGAAATACCAGGCAATCCCTCTCTGAACAAGAGAAACAGCAAAACCCCAGACGTACGTTTCGGCCTATTGTGGGCCTCGTCAGTGAGGTGCAGCCATATCCCTCTAGGCACACTGAGCAACGGGTCCACGTCTGGATTCCCGCATCACACTTAGGGAGACTTCCCCAAGTGTCATAATTTGCATAAATAAAAAGAGAGAAGCGCTCAACCTGGGAACGAACAATAGCATAATATCTTGTTCTATGGCTATTTACCACCCTAGAAGCAGCCTCTTTTTGCTCAATATGTGCCTTTCACAGAGAAGAACTTTCCTGTAGCATATCAGTCTGATCCTGACTTCACAGTACAGTCCAACCCCCGAAATACCAGGCAATCCCTCTCTGAACAAGAGAAACAGCAAAACCCCAGACGTACGTTTCGGCCTATTGTGGGCCTCGTCAGTGAGGTGCAGCCATATCCCTCTAGGCACACTGAGCAACGGGTCCACGTCTGGATTCCCGCATCACACTTAGGGAGACTTCCCCAAGTGTCATAATTTGCATAAATAAAAAGAGAGAAGCACTCAACCTGGGAACGAACAATAGCATAATAGATTGTTCTATGGCTAATTACCACCCTAGAAGCAGCCTCTTTTTGCTCAATATGTGCCTTTCACAGAGAAGAACTTTCCTGTAGCATATCAGTCTGATCCTGACTTCACAGTACAGTCCAGTCCCGAAATACCAGGCAATCCCTCTCTGAACAAGAGAAACAGCAAAACCCCAGACGTACATTTCGGCCTATTGTGGGCCTCCTCAGTGAGGTGCAGCCATATCCCTCTAGGCACACTGAGCAACGGGTCCACGTCTGGATTCCCGCATCACACTTAGGGAGACTTCCCCAAGTGTCATAATTTGCATAAATAAAAAGAGAGAAGCGCTCAACCTGGGAACGAACAATAGCATAATAGCTTGTTCTATGGCTAATTACCACCCTAGAAGCAGCCTCTTTTTGCTCAATATGTGCCTTTCACAGAGAAGAACTTTCCTGTAGCATATCAGTCTGATCCTGACTTCACAGTACAGTCCAGCCCCGAAATACCAGGCAATCCCTCTCTGAACAAGAGAAACAGCAAAACCCCAGACGTACGTTTCGGCCTATTGTGGGCCTCGTCAGTGAGGTGCAGCCATATCCCTCTAGGCACACTGAGCAACGGGTCCACGTCTGGATTCCCGCATCACACTTAGAGAGACTTCCCCAAGTGTCATAATTTGCATAAATAAAAAGAGAGAAGCGCTCAACCTGGGAACGAACAATAGCATAATAGCTTGTTCTATGGCTAATTACCACCCTAAAAGCAGCCTCTTTTTGCTCAATATGTGCCTTTCACAGAGAAGAACTTTCCTGTAGCATATCAGTCGGATCCTGACTTCACAGTATAGTCCAGCCCCAAAATACCAGGCAATCCCTCTCTGAACAAGAGAAACAGCAAAACCCCAGACGTACGTTTCGGCCTATTGTGGGCCTCGTCAGTGAGGTGCAGCCATATCCCTCTAGGCACACTGAGCAACGGGTCCACGTCTGGATTCCCGCATCACACTTAGGGAGACTTCCCCAAGTGTCATAATTTGCATAAATAAAAAGAGAGAAGCGCTCAACCTGGGAACGAACAATAGCATAATAGCTTGTTCTATGGCTAATTACCACCCTAGAAGCAGCCTCTTTTTGCTCAATATGTGCCTTTCACAGAGAAGAACTTTCCTGTAGCATATCAGTCTGATCCTGACTTCACAGTACAGTCCAGCCCCGAAATACCAGGCAATCCCTCTCTGAACAAGAGAAACAGCAAAACCCCAGACGTACGTTTCGGCCTATTGTGGGCCTCGTCAGTGAGGTGCAGCCATATCCCTCTAGGCACACTGAGCAACGGGTCCACGTCTGTGAAAGGCACATGTTGAGCAAAAAGAGGCTGCTTCTTGGGTGGTAACTAGCCATAGGACAAGCTATTATGCTATTGTTCGTTTCCAGGTTGAGCTCTTCTCTCTTTTTATTTATGCAAATTATGACATTTTGGGAAGTCTCCCTAAGTGTGATGCGGGAATCCAGACGTGGACCCGTTGCTCAGTGTGCCTAGAGGGATATGGCTGCACCTCACTGACGAGGCCCACAATAGGCTGAAACGTACGTCTGGGGTTTTGCTGTCTCTCTCGTTCAGAGAAGGATTGCCTGGTATTTCGGGGCTGGACTGTACTGTAAAGTCAGGATCAGACTGATATGCTTCAGGAAAGTTTTTCTCTGTGAAAGGCACATGTTGAGCAAAAAGAGGCTGCTTCTTGGGTGGTAACTAGCCATAGGACAAGCTATTATGCTATTGTTCGTTTCCAGGTTGAGCGCTTCTCTCTTTTTATTTATACTGTTCTTAATTTGGTCTGGAACAGAAAGTGAGCTGGAGGGCTGGTTTAAAATCCTGAATGGGACCACTGATAACCTCATATTCAAGATGACACACTCCAAAACAAGCATTGATTTCCTGGATCTAAGAATTTTTAGAAGGAACAGCATTTGGAGACTACTCTCTTTAGCAAGGAGACAGACAGAAACTCTCTGTTTAGGGCTGACAGTTGCCATCCACCAGCACTAAAGCAAGCACTCCCAAAATCCCAACTCAAGAGAGTCATCAGAAACAACTCTCTTGACACATTGAAAATCCAACAACTAGTGGACATGAAAAATAAATTCAAGGATAGAGGCTACCACGATAAGAACCTTGGTTCGACTGTGAATGAGCTAATAGCACTCACCCAAGAAGAAGCACTACGGAAAAATGCCAAAGATGGTACAGAGGAGAAAAAATGTACCTTTGTGACTACCTATACACCAGATAAATGGCAGGTACCGGCTATCCACAGGAATAATTGGGAAACCGTGAAAAGTGACCCACAACTACCATTGACCAAATATGAAGCACCAAGAGTGGGGTACAAGAGGGGTAGATCCCAACGAGACATCCTAATGCGCCCTGACTTCAAAGCAAGCTACAACCCTGGGACATGGCTGGGAGCTCCTAAGAATGGATGCTATAGATGCAGCGGGTGTACAACATGCAATGGCCTGACACAAGGAAAGTTTTTCACACACCCGTGGACAAACCAAAACTTCAACATCAGGTACCGACTGACATGCACCACTAGATATGTGGTATATTTGTTACACTGTAGCTGTGGACGGTATTATGTTGGTAAAACCAATGATGATCTCAGAATGTGTATGGCCAATCACAGGTGTGGTATCAGGAATGCACTAGAAACTGGTAAGACTGACCAATCCGTGGCCAAGCATTTCCTTGTGGCCAAACACTCTGCTCCAGAACTCAAATACATGATCATTGACCATGTTCCCCCTCTCTCTAGGGGGGGGGTAATCGGGGAAAGTTGTTATTGCAGAAGGAAAGCAGATGGATATTTACCCTGCAGACCCTAGTGCCTAGGGGACTTAACACCAACATGGATCTACAATGCTTTCTATAAAGTGGATCTATGTGATATATGTATGAGATGGTATAAGATCTTCCTGGGCCGTCAGGGACCCGAGGGGCCCTATTCCCTCTATGATGAATCCTGTTTTTTGAATTGAAGTTGTAATGTCCTTATATAGCAAACATTAACTCTTTATATGAATGATGCACTTGCAACTTCTAAATGTAACTGGCACTTTATTCACTGGATGACATAACAAGGTGCTCCTGTAGATTTGCACACAGTAATATGGATAGATACACATATATATAGTCCTTTATAATGAATGGCTGCTGCACTCCTTGTATTAGCAGTCCTGTACACTGTGTATGCAGCACTATAGTAATCCAGGGAAACTTATATCTGTATAACTGTTAACTGTATAACTGCAATATAACAACTTATAATGTGTAACTGACAGTTCTTACTCTTCCTGACTGGCTGATGCTGTATCCTCTGCAGTGATCTGTAGCTGACATTATATTTATTAGTATCAGCAATTGTCAGAGCCTCAGATTCAGTCCTTGTACTTTAACTGCATCACAAACTGTCACAAGATGGCTTCTCTGAACTGTTCTGATTCTAAGCACAGCCCACTTGATGACATCATCTTTGTATGGAAGCCATCTGACCAAACCAGGAAGTAAGCACAACACTACATCTCCTTTCCTACTTATTTTTTTTTTAATAAACTTAACTGCACAACAACAATGGTAAGATAAATCAGTCTTCTCCAGCATCCTCTTGTATTGTGGACGTGAAAGCTGCTTCTTGTTTCTTACGTTGACGAAAGTTTCTCTGATATGTTGCATGTTTTCTCCGGCGAGTGTCTCTGAGATTAACTTCAGGAGACCAACGAACAACAGGTGTTCGTTGCCTGGGAGTACGAGCATGACTATTGTGGTCCTGGATAGAATTTCCTGACTCATCATTACAAAGTTCTTGTACTGAGGCTGGTATTTCTGAGTCATCTTCTGTAGTTGAGTCAGAGCTTGTGTTTGGATCATGCCAAACACCACCCTAGATATCAAAGTCATTGTCTGATTGCATTTTTATGTGATGGTCCTCACCAGCCTGTTCTCTCCTCTCTAGCCGTGGTCGTAGTTGGTTCACATGGCGGCAACACACACCTGATTGAGTGGTTATCACATACATCTTTGGGCCCTCAACCTGGGCAACAACACCTGGTGCCCATTTTTCCTCTGTATGGTACACCCTATACCAAACCAAGTCTCCTTCTGTATAGGTCCGTGAAGGTTTTCCCACTCTCATTTTATCTTGCATGATGCGGACTGTTTCTGCTACATCTGGTGTGATTAAATCCAGCTTTGTACGGATCTTCCTGCCAAACAATAGTTGAGCTGGGGCAACTCCCGTGGTGGGGTGTTGAGTAACCCTATATTGTTGCAAAAATTGTAAAATGTTTTTAGTATTAACCTGCTTCTCTGCTTTTAGCGCTTTCAGTGGCCTTTTAAAGGTTTTGACAAATCTCTCTGCTTGCCCGTTGGTGGCTGGGTGATATGGTGCCGTCCGATGATGGTGAATTCCATTCGTATGTAAAAAATTCTGGAAGTCTTGTGACACAAACTGGGGACCATTGTCTGTTACCAGTTTTCTTGGCAACCCAAATACTGAAAACAGTCTTTCTAAGGCTGATATGACTTCAGTAGTTGTAGTCCTTGTCATTGGAATTACTTCTGGCCACTTAGAGTGTGCATCAATTATGATTAAGTATGAGATTCCATCAATAGGACCGGCAAAGTCCAAATGTAGTCTCTCCCAAGGAGTAGTAGGCCAGTCCCATGGTTGTACAGCTCCTCGTGGAAGCTGTCCTTGAGCTTGAGCACACCCTTTGCATGCCATAACATAGTTCTCAATGTCCTTATCAATGGCCGGCCACCAAACATGACCCCTAGCCTTCTGTTTCATTCTGACAATGCCTGGGTGTCCTTCATAAAGGAGTTTTAAAGTAGCTTGCCGTAGCCCATTAGGAACCAGAACTCTCTCACCCCATAAAATACATCCATTTCTGAGTGTGAGTTCTTTCGCTCATAGTATGTATGCTCGCTGCACATCACAGCCAGTTCTTGGCCAGCCATCTCTCAAATACTTTGCCAGAAGTTGTAATTCAGTATCACAAGCTGTCTCCTTTGCAATTTGTTTGGCATGTACTATACCCGTAAAACACACACTTGGAAGGCTTTCTTGAACAACTGGTAAGGAATTCATTAGTGGAAGCCTGGACATGGCATCAGCATTGCCATGGGAATCATGGGCCCGGTATTTGATGGAGTAATGATATGCTCCCAAAGTTAGAGCATACCTTTGCAATCTAGCCGCTGTAGTGGTTGAAATTCCTTTCCTTGGATTAAAGATGGTCAGCAGTGGCTTGTGGTCAGTTAAAAAAGAAAATTGTCTACCATAAATATAGTTATGGAACTTCTTAACAGCCCATACAATGGCCAATGCTTCCTTGTCTAATTGGGAATAGTTCTTCTCTGCCGTCGTTAGAGAACGGGAAGCAAAGGCTACCGGACGGTCTGTCCCATCTGGCATTGTGTGTGACAATACAGCCCCTAAACCATAAGGCGAAGCATCACATGCTATCATGAGTGGTTTCTGAAGATCATAGTGCATTAACATGCGGGAACACAGGAGTAGGTTCTTGGATTCCTGGAAGGCTTTATTGCATTCACTGCTCCACAACCAGGGTCGATTTGTCTCAAGAAGCTGATGTAGTGGGTGTAACGTATGGGCTAGCTGGGGAAGAAAACGGTGGTAATAGTTAAGGAGACCAAGGTATGATCGTAGTTGTGATGCATTCTGTGGTATAGGAGCTTCTTGCAAGGCCTTGACTTTGTCATCAGCAGTGTGTAGACCATGACATTCTATAACATGGCCACAAAATTCTAATTTGTCACGCATGAAAGCACACTTCTCCAAGTTGACCTTCAACCCATAGGTCATTAGCCGCTGCAGTACCCTCTCTACATTGTGTCGATGTTGTTCCTCCGTCCTGCCCTTGATTAACATGTCATCTAAAAGGCATTGGAAATAGGGTAGTCCATTTAACAGTTCTTCCATGGTGCGTTGCCAGATGGCTGGTGCAGGAGCAATGCCAAAGACCATACGATTATATTAAAATAAACCACGGTGAGTATTGATGGTGAGTAACCTGCGGGAATCTGGATGTACTTCAAGTTGAAAGTAAGCATTTTTTAAATCAATCTTTGTGAAATGTTGTCCCGCAGCTAAGTTAGCAAAAATCTCTTCTGTTCTGGGTAATGGATACTTATCCACTGCTAACTGTTCATTCAACACCATCCTAAAGTCTCCACGTATTCGGATCTGTCCATCTTTCTTTCTTACCAGTACAATAGGAGAAGTCCACTCACTACGATGCACTGGGGTTATAATCTTTAACTCTTCTAACCTCCTCAGTTCAACATCAACTCCTGCCCCTAAAGCGAATGGCACAGTTTGTGCTTTGAAAAACTTTGGCCTTGCTCCAGGTTTTAACTGTAACCGTACCCTTTTGTTCTTAACTTTTCCCAGAACTTTCTCAAACACTGGGGCATATTTGGTCTTAATGTTCTGAATCCACTGGGCACGATCAACTCCAATATGATGAACTTCACTGTTTTTGAGGCTCTCAGGCATGCCAAGGGCCCGTATCCAGTCCCTTCCATAAAGAGGTAGGCCACCTGATTTTAGTATATATAGTGTAAGATTGGCAGTTTTACTGTTTGTACACACAGATACAAATGCACACCCCAGTGGCGTCAAGACTTCTCTGGAGTATGTTTGTAGCTTCAAGGTAGTGGGCTGCAGCAATACTTGAATTTTCAGCTGTTTCCAATCTTTAATTGTCATAACTGAAACTGCAGCCCCAGTATCTAAGTCCATGGTCAAATCTTTTCCTTCAATATTAACATGAATGGTCAAAGGCTCAGACCCTGCTGTCATGGTGTATACAGTCAAGCTCTGAACAGTCATTTCCTCTTCTGAATCTGATATGGCTCCCTTATAAGCCATGTGGTATTTTCCCTTCTTATGAGTTTTGCTTGAGACACTCTGCTGAGATCCTCTGCAAGCCTTCTTTAAGTGTCATGACAACGAGCATTTTTAAATCTGCATTCAGAAGCTACATGATTCTGTGCTCCACATCTGTAACAGCTAATAGGCGATGATGCTTTTGCTGAATATTTACTGGCTGGTTTAGTCTGTTGCTTCACATTAGAGAAAAATACCTGTTCTTCCTTAGTGTGAGAATGCGTCTGCAGTAAACTAGTGTCTCGTGTTGCCTGTTCCAAAACAGAAGCAATCTCTAGTGCTTTATGGAAGGTCAGGCTCTCCTCTGTCAAAAGTCGCCTTTGAATAGATTCTGTACTGATACCCATAACAAACTAATCTCTAAGGGCAATATTCAGATACTCCCCAAAAGCACAGGTGCTGGCCAATTTCTTTAAACTGATTGCAAATGAAGATACAGTCTCTTGTACCCCTTGGCGCCTGCTATAAAACTTGAACCGCTCAGCAATCTCTAATAGCCGTAGTTGGAAATGTTGTGTTAAGATCTGTATTATTTCAGACAAAGACTTGGTGGCTGGCTTTTCTAGGTGTAGCAGATCTTTTAGAATCTCATATGTTTTAGCACCAATAGTTGTCAGACAGACAGCAACAGACTTAGTATCTCCAATGTCATTGGCAAGTAAATACTGCTGTAGTCTTTCAGTCCAGGAAACCCAGTTATCTGTGTCAGGGTCAAATTCTTTCAATGCTCCAAATACAGCCATTATAGCGTGAGTTTGTGGTAGTATACTTGTCGCCAGATGTAATGTCCTTATATAGCAAACATTAACTCTTTATATGAATGATGCACTTGCAACTTCTAAATGTAACTGGCACTTTATTCACTGGATGACATAACAAGGTGCTCCTGTAGATTTGCACACAGTAATATGGATAGATACACATATATAGTCCTTTATAATGAATGGCTGCTACACTCCTTATATTAGCAGTCCTGTACACTGTGTATGCAGAACTATAGTAATCCAGGGAAACTTATAACTGTATAACTGTTAACTGTATAACTGCAATATAACTTATAATGTGTAACTGATAGTTCTTACTCTTCCTGACTGGCTGATGCTGTATCCTCTGCAGTGATCTGTAGCTGACATTACATTTATTAGTATCAGCAATTATCAGAGCCTCAGATTCAGTCCTTGTACTTTAACTGCATCACAAACTGTCACAAGATGGCTTCTCTGAACTGTTCTGATTCTAAGCACAGCCCACTTGATGACATCATCTTTGTATGGAAGCCTCAATGTGCCATCTGACCAAACCAGGAAGTAAGCACAGCACTACAGAAGTGCTATTATTAGCAGTATTGTTATTGTATGTCTATTTATGTGACACAAGTTTGCTAATAGTCTATGATCACTACTACTGAATGTGCTAACCTTTTTAGTGTTTTTATTACTTTCATGAGGTTAAATATGAACAATAGGGTATCTAACTATATACTTATATGATAATCATGGGTGTTTATATCTAATTATGATTATATGATCTTGCTCATTAGGGTTGCTTTATCTATGTGTTTATATGTCCCATCATAACACACTTAATGATCTAGTTATGCCCAATAGTGATATAAGTACATATACATATATTATTGGTGACACTGTATATATAGACTTGTTATCTGAGATTGAGAATTTGGCTTAAACTAGCATTTAAACACATAGACCAGAATTACATTGTTAACTCAGGTGTACTGACAATTACACATATTTTATTTGTGCTACAATAGACTCTGTTTGCCTAGGATATTCTTAGGCTACTCTTTAAGATCGACTGTTGCTTTACTTATGTACTTATAGTGTCGTCTTATTATGGGTGACTAGTGTTATTTTTGCGTAGGACTAGGATGAGATTCACACACATTATGATACAGAATAGTGTGCTTATTATCTAGCCTCTAACATGTAATCACATGTATTTTATTTGAATAAGTGCTCCCAATATACTAACATTGGGAGTATTTATCTATGTTCATTAACAATACTACACACAGGTTCTCTATATATTAATTGCACAGGTCGTTGGTTTCTATGTGCTTGTACATCCTATGCACACAGTCTCATTTTCTTAACAAGGAGGACTTACTAGCAGTATGATTCAGTTCAGTATTGATATGCGCAGGGTTGCTAGGAGATGCTCAGCTGTTTTGTAACATGTCTTACTTTGCTTTTTAGTTTGTCCCTGGTGAGATGCCATCACTGACAGTTGGCACATGCGCAGTTGCGCCATTGGAACGCCGGTGTGCATTCTTGCTTTGGAGTATCACTGCACGGTGTAGGATATAAATATGGGGTAAATCTATAACATGTAACATGTTTTTTATGGTCTGAGTAAGGGGTTAAACTCCTCGAAATGTCACTAATAAAGAAAACTATTTCTTCAAAACCGGTGAGTGCCTTTCTATTGGATTGACTATATATATATATATATATATATATATATATATATATATATATATATATACACTTGTTATATATCCTAGGTTGCAATATTATTTATTTAGATTTCAGCAGTAACCTCCAACGTGTTATATAGTTACGTAACAATATTTTTGATTAATGGAATTATGAATATTGATAATCAATCATAAAATTATTTTAACAATAACTCCAATAAATATACCAGATTCTTATCAATACACCCCAGTGAAACGTTATATAATTTCTGTAGTGTATTCCAAAATGCTATTGAGGTATCTAGAAATTATGACGATAAAATTATTATAAATATTAATAATTAATCTCAAATTAAATTAATTCCTGAGTTCTGACCAGTTAATCTCTATATACACATTGGTTATATTTATGCAGAAAATAGTGCATTGATTATGACCAAATATATATGTCTAGTTGTTACAATATCCTATATCAAGCAGGCTATATAAACATCTATATTAATTAATATTCAATTAAATTGTCTGGTACCTATGTATTATGGACACAATATAATCTATAAAATTACCTTAACCCAAAACTAATTAATTATTAAATACTGCAATTAAAGTTTACTTGAATAATTTATAACATTAATTTATAACATTAATCCAATGACAAAATATGGGTTAATGATTTAACAACACTTGATTAAAGAAATATATCCCAATGTTATAATAATAATAATCTTATCTCAAATTCAATAAATCTAATGGAATTTGCTGGAGATTATTATTCAACAACTAGCCAAAAATAGCTTTATGTCACTTCAAATAACAAACCAGAGATATTTATATATTATCAACACAATAGTCAATTTATGTGCAATTCTTAAGAGGTTTCCCAGTAAATAACAAAAAATAATTTATAAATAGGGGCTGCAAAAACCCCTCTTCCTAATAATAAGGTTACTTAGTACTAATATATTTCATATATACAGTACACTGGACTATTTAATACTAGCGTTGCAACTATAAAGTACCTCTTTAAATACCAGCCTCAATTTAACAACAGCAATAAATAATATCTTTGCTTTAAAACATTAAAAATATAACAACATCAAACCGCTTAATACATTACCAGCAAACCAATCAGAGAGTTTAATATTCCAGATATTCCTTATGGTCATACATGAAGGTATCACTATTTTTGCAAGGGTACAGGTCACAAGGTATCTCTCTTGCCCAAAGAAAGTTTTCCAGCCAGGATTCAGAGAATATAGTCGAACAGCGTGTATTTCTGTTATAACAAAGTGAGTCTTTATTATGTCTCTTCCCTTCTTTGCATAGTCTTTTTGTCTGTGACTGACTCCACCTTTAATTCTAAATCACCCAATGGAAAAATCTCTGATTACGCCCTTAGCTTTCATTAGCTAATCCATTGGTTATTCAATTTCCCAATTGAATTCTTTTGGCTGCAATTCTCATATTGGACACTGGAGGGGGCAACAGGCAACTGGAGTGTAGTTCCATTTTTCAGCTACAGGGAAAATATATTCCCTTATATATTTTTAAAACATATATTTAATATACTTATTATTCCCTAATATTAATAAATTATAAGACTAAGCATGAGTATAATGATTTAGTATGTATTCTTATACATTTAAACACTAGACCTGTGTACAACATTAAATCTATACAACATACACATACATGTATACTTCCCACTGATTATGTCTTAAGAGATGTACCCAAAAGTCACGTTTCTATAAGGGGACTAAAAAAGGATTTTAATTCATAATTTCAGTATGAGATTAATTAATATTTTAGTTCATATTCTGATATAATATCACCACCTTTTCCAGTTATTATCTTATATCATATACATACCCTGTGAGTAGCAGTCTGATGTAATTCTGTAGTAATTAATATCATTATAGATATACTGTTATATATATATATATATATATATATATATATATATATATATATATATATACAGTATATTTGATTTTACTCCATCTGATAGGAATACATTGCCTATCTGTGGATATCCCTTTAATTATCCCTTTAATATTGAGTGCATTAAACTATATGATACAATTCATGCCACACTTTACATAGGCATTTATATACCAGCATCTACTAGTCATATTTGGAACCTCATTTTCACACCAGATTCCTGAAAGAAAGAAAAATAAATATAGTTTTATTCTGACACAGTCCAACATTTTAAATTCACCAATACAGCTACCCACTCAATACAGCAGACACTTATCTAATATAGTATTTCAGGTATATGGTATATCTCCCAGCCCAATATATATATTATATAGCTATTTTAATACCATCTGAGTATTTTAACTATATTAAACTTATGTACCAGTCATTGTATATGCTGGCATCTGAGCTATCACCTTTCCAGACAAGGATTGTGTATTCAAGAGTTGCAGGAATTACAGTGTCTTGTTTATACATACATACTGTAAAATTAACTGCTTTCCTGAAGATCCTGAGCTTCAAACATGAGTCCAGACCAGTGTCTGCTGTCCACAGGGGTTCCTGTGATCTAGGTAACAGGTTTATCTTGTTTGAAAAGATCAAATCTCATTAAGTGAGGAGGCAAAGGATCTTTTGAAGCTTCTACTTTCTAGTTGGGGAACAAATGTTCTCTTTGTTGTTTTGGGATGTGTATTTGGTCAGAAAGAGGGGAGATTGATTTCTGAGTCTGGCTTCAGAATCTTGACAAAATGGGTTTGGATTTAGCAATGGTCTAAGCATTTCATATAATATTGAAGTATTACATATATTACATGTAGATATCCCCCTTTCCATTCTAAAATATGAGGGACACATGTATTGGAATTGACTGAAATCTAGTGGTAGTTGGTGAGTGTACTGACAGTATATGCATTGTAGACAGTCTTACCATAAAATAGTCCGTTATTTTTTGAATTCTCATATTATCGTGCTATTTAGCTAGACATCTAATCCATGCTTAAAGTTACAACACTTCATTAGTGTGTTTGGGGATATGGTTTGTCATTTTCCCTCTATGACTTGAAGTTGGGACCTAGGATGGCATGCTTGCAACGGATTAATATGGAGCCATTTATCCATAAAAGTATCATTTTTAGGGATTATTATTTTATAGGCATTTGGAGATATTTTGTCAGTAATGAAAAAAGGACCCCTCCATGATGGAAGAAATTTCTTCTCCTTAACTTGATCTCTTCCAAAGTTATAAAGATAAACTTTATCATTAATTTCATATTCCTTTTTGGAAGTTTTGAGATCATAATAAGTGTTAGCAGCAGTTGCGGCCTTCTCTATGTTCCTTTGAGCAAATGCAAAAGCATATTGCAGATGCTTCCATAAGTTTTCTACATATTGATGGGTAGTAGCAGCATTTATTAAGTTCTGGCCTAATGTACGGTACAGTAAATGTTGAGGTCAAACCATTCTTCTATCAGTAATCAATTCAAAAGGTGACAGCTTACTAGCGCTACTTGGTGTTGCTCTTAATCCCATTAGAACTAGAGGTCATTTTACATCCCAGTCCTTGCCTGTTTCACTCACAAACTTTTGGAGTATTTTTACAATGTACTGATTATAACGCTCTATACCACCACTAGAGGGAGCTCTATATGCTATATGGAGCTTTCTTTTAACCCCTAGTATCTTCCACGTTTTTGTCATCACTTCACTAGTGAAGTGGTTCCCCCGATGGCTGGGGTAAGCAAAATCTAGAAAACATGTAGTTAATGAGCAATGCTGCGCAAGTTTCAGCAAGATTATTAGGTGCACTGATTTTTGCACTCGACCCATTTGATGAATAGGCATGTTACTGTCAACATGTATCTGTTACCTCTTGATGACCTAGCTACTGGACCAATAAAATCAATTTGTATATCTGACCATGGCATTACCATCCCACTTTTCTGCAATAGCCCTCTATGTGTTGGTGCAGTGGGTTGGAACTGTAGGCAGATTAAACAACCTTGACAGTAGGTTTGAACATCCTTCAACATATGCAGCCAAAAGGCGTAGTCACAAAATATTTAATATTTTAATTTTGCACCATGATGGCCAGATGTGGGAGCATCATGGGCATGTTGAAACATGAGACCCTTGAACTGGGTAGGTACCACCCATTGTGGGATACCTGTTTTGGAGGTCCTAATTAACAAACCATCCTGTAATTTGAATTGTGATTTGGACTTTATTAAGATTCAAAGATCTTCCTTACCAATACAGTCATCTTTTGAGATGGGGTTGTTTTCAGGATCCTGTATGTGTTTATAGAAGATACTCATAATGGGGTCTTCTTTTTGACTAGTGATCAGGTCCTCACTAGAAAAATATCCGACTACATTGTACCAGGTTAGGCTCATTATGTTGTTTAGCCTGGTTTCTGGTAATGGCTTCTACGTGAATTGCACCCATTAAGTGGTCAATATTAAGGAGCTCTCCAGTTATGGCTCCTTGTTTGGCTAATGAATCTTATCAGGACCTTGAATTCTGAAATGACCCTTGGTCTTTTTCCAGTGTATGGTTAACCCATTAGAAAGCACTAATTTACCAATCTCTCAGAACAACTTACCATGTTTGACTGGTTTGCTGTTAGTTTTCTGCATGCCATTTCTTTTCCAAGATGGCAGGTATTCAACAAAACTGTCACGCACATAATTTAGGTGATCAGTAATGATCACAAATTTAATAGCCATTTCAATGTATCTTAAAATAGCAGTGAGTTCTGCTACCTGACTGGATCTTGGTCCAATGTTGAATCCTACAGGAATATTTGGGAATCCATTTTCCCAAGCTATACCAATGCCAGCGACTAATCTGCGCTCATTATCAATAGTGGCATGGTAAGAACAACCATCAACATATACCGAAGGTAATGTTTGACACTGGTCCTCATTGTATATTGTATATGGGGAAAGCAATTGTTCCTCCAGGAAATCATCTTCTAATAAATCTTCCCCATGATCTTTAGCAGTACAGTCATGGAGCTTAGCAAGCCACTGTGTGACTGGATTCTTTTTGCTTATAGCAAATTTCTTAAGGCCAGCCTTGTAAGGAGAGAGTCCAAGCTGTTATGCGGCTATTGGACAGGTCCCCATCTCTTATGCTCTCACTTCGCAAATATAGCAAAGGCTGGTGAGTGGTTTCTACAATAATTTTCTTGCCTTGTATGTAGCTGCAGAAATTTTGTAGAGCCAATATAGTAAATGAGGGCATTTTTTTCAATCACAAAATTTTATTTCCACTGGGGATAAAGTTTTGCTTGCATAAGCAATGACTTTGAATAAATTATCATGCTTTTGGTATAAAACAGCTTTCATGCTTACATCTGTGTAACCTGTCTCTAGGAAGAAAGGTTTACCGCCTTCAGGGTAAGCAAAGCAAGGTGTTTGAGTGAGTTTCCTCTTCAGCCCTCTTATGGCTGTCTCTTAAGCCTCACTCCAGTGCCATACTACATCCTTCTTTAGAAGATGTAGTAGTGGTTTAGCTAATTCTGCATAATTGTCAATAAATTTGCGAGAATAATGTGTCATACCCATGAATGATCTCAATTCCTTTAAGTTTGTTGGGTTCTTGGAATTTATTATGGCTTCAACCTTTTTCTTCTGAGGTTTTAACCCTTCAGAAATAACTTCATGTCCTAGAAAGTTGACACGAGTACGGCACCATTGAGCTTTTTGTAGGAATAATTTGACACCTGCCCTTTTAAGTTGACTGAGGACATAATTAAGTTCTGGGATGTGTTTTTCAAAGTCTGTGCTTTTAATGAACACATCATCAACATAAGATAATGTCCCCCTTTCTAGTGCATCAGACATAAGCCTGGTGCATGAATACAGCAAACTCATGTCCTGAATTTGTGTATCCAAATGGAAGTCTTTGGAATGCATATTGGACCTTCTAGAAGGAAAATGCTAGCTTATACTGGTCTTCCTCATGTACCTTGATGGTCCAATATCCCTGCGCACAATCAATGGCAGTGAATATCTTAGATCTCTGCATCTGCGCTAGGCACTGGTGAATGTATGGCACAGGCCAGCCATACATGTAGACTCGTTTGTTTAGCTATCTGAAATCAGCACACAAACGCCATTGTCCATTGGGCTTAAGAATACCTAGAATAGGATTATTATAAGAGCAATGCAACTGTCTGATGATACCCCTTTCTTCCAGGTTCCTTATGATTTCTGCAAGTGAATCATACAAGGCTAAAGGGAGTCTGTATTGTTTAACAAATGCAGGTGGTACATTGGGATCTGTTTGGATTCTTGCAAGTTGTAGCTCTGTAGTCCCACAGTCATAAGAATCCCTAGCAAAAATATCCTTTTACTCCATCAGGAGCTCTCGTAGCTGTTGGCGTTAATCATCCCTGGAACAGTCATTAGCTAAGGAGATTTGCTCTTCGACTATTTGCTAAAATCCTGGAATGATTTCAGGCTGTCCTATCTCATAGGCTTCTTCAAGCCTAGATGTGAGTTCCCTTGATTATAATTTGCATTATCCACAGGATTCTGGGTATTGGGGTATTCTTGCTCTATGATCGGTTGATCAAATACAGGGAGGCTTCTTCAATTATACAGATGCCTTCCTCTGAGCTGAAGGGATAAATAGACTGAATTGTAAATAATCCTTCTGGCATGGATGTAAAGGATTGTTCTATTAACTGCTCTTCAGTTAAGTACCTTACAGGTATTAGCCCGATTACATTATTCTGGAATCCAATATGGTAGTTCCCTTGGATAAGGTGATATCCTGTGGGGTCATGTTATGCACAATAACATGTATTGGAATAGTTCCAATATTTATCATAGGTGTATGGGTCATTGTCATACCCATATTTTGAATTCTCTGGGAGATGCAAAATAGCACTTCAGAAGTTTTTAACTTCTGACCTCTTTTTACCTGTAAGGGTAAGAGAAATTTATCAGCCCCAGCAGGGATTACAACATTGTTAGACACCTGCATATTCACAGCATACGGTATTTGCTGGTTTGATTTCAGAGCTGCATTTTCATCCTGAAATATTTCAAGGTCCCCTTTCAACCTGCTCCAGAGGTGAAAGTTAATCAAATCTATTTGTATGGCATATCTATGCAAGAGATCATTGCCAATGTATATTTGATTATGGGGATTATTTAGAACTAAAAACAGGTGTCCCGCTGATTTATTACCTATGGAAAGGTATCATCATGGAGTTATCATCTAGGTCATGGACCAAGTGATCTTGGGGAGAAAGATATTTAATTACTTTAGGATCTATTATTTGTGTTAATAAGCCTTTGCTTATATAGCTAGCTTCCTGTTATAAGTTTAATTTAGCATACTTGGTTTTCCTAAGTTCATACACTTGCACAGGGATAAATAAATCATCCTTAATTTTCTCAATTTCCGCAAGGAATTGAGAGCGATCGCCCCCTTTAGGAAATTTAGGATCTCCTTTGTGTAGAGATATGACTAATACATCGCCATCTAGGGAAATATTGGCTATTTTCCCAGGTGAAGATTTAATGGTATGACCACCAGAGCCACTTAGGGGAGTCCGATCATCTATTTGTGGGACAGTTATTTCGGGTACAGAGCTATTCCTAAAATGAATCTCAACAGGATCTGGCTTCTCTTCCACCACATGACAGTTATGTTTGGTGTGAGGTATGCTGGACCGTTAATAATTAATAGGTTTTTTGACTTGTGACCAAATAATATTATTTATGGTATTTAAACACTTAAGAAGATCAATACCAATTATTAAACGATCAATTTAACAGATCCATTATAATGACAGGGTGTCTTATTACCCTGTTTCCCAGTTTTATCTTTAACCATACAGTGCCCCAGACTATAAGAGAGTCACCCCCAACACCTATTAATGAACCCTCAAATTCCCTGAGTTTAAGCTTGTGGGGCGTTAGTTCATTTAGCTGTGTGTAGTACCTGTGGGATAAAATAGTTGCCTGAGATCCAGTATCAATTAATCCCATGATAGGGTTGGTAACTGAATCCTGGAGCTCAGCACAATCAATGGCAGTGAATATCTTAGATCTCTGCATCTGCGCTAGGCACTGGTGAATATATGGCACAGGCCAGCCATACATGTAGACTCTATTGTTTAGCTGTCTGAAATCAGCACACAAATGCCATTGTCCATTGGGCTTAAGAATATCTAGAATAGGATTATTATAAGAGCTATGCACCTGTCTGATGATACCCCTTTCTTCCAGGTTCCTTATGATTTCTGCAAGTGAATCATACAAGGCTCAAGGCAGTCTGTATTGTTTAACAAATGCAGGTGATACATTGGGATCTGTTTGGATTCTTGCAAGATGTAGCTCTGTAGTCCCACAGTCATAAGAATCCCTAGCAAAAATATCCTTTTACTCCATCAGGAGCTCTCGTAGCTGTTGGCGTTAATCATCACTGGAACAGTCATTAGCTAAGGAGATTTGCTCTTCGACTATTTGCTAAAATCCTGGAATGATTTCAGGCTGTCCTATCTCATAGGCTTCTTCAAGCCTAGATGTGAGTTCCCCTTGATTATAATTTGCATTATCCACAGGATTCTGGGTATTGGGGTATTCTTGATCTATGATCGGTTGATCAAATACCAGGGAGGCTTCTTCATTTATACAGATGCCTTCCTCTGAGCTGAAGGGATAAATAGACTGAATTGTAAATAATCCTTCTGGCATGGATGTAAAGGATTGTTCTATTAACTGCTCTTCAGTTAAGTACCTTACAGGTATTAGACCGATTACATTATTCTGGAATCTAATATGGTAGTTCCCTTGGATAAGGTGATATCCTGTGGGGTCATGTTATGCACAATAACATGTATTGGAATAGTTCCAATATTTATCATAGGAGTATGGGTCATTGTCATACCCATATTTTGCATTCTCTGGGAGATGCAAAATAGCACTTCAGAAGTTTTAACTTCTGACCCCTTTTTACCTGTAAGGGTAAGAGAAATTTATCAGCCCCAGCAGGGATTACAACATTGTTAGACACCTGCATATTCACAGCATATGGTATTTGCTTGTTTGATTTCAGAGCTGCATTTTCATCCTGAAATATTTCAGGGTCCCCTTTCAACCTGCTCCAGAGGTGAAAGTTAATCAAATCTATTTGTATGGCATATCTATGCAAGAGATCATTGCCAATGTATATTTGATTATGGGGATTATTTAAAACTAAAAACAGGTGTCCCGCTGATTTTTTACCTATGGAAAGTTATCATCATGGAGTTATCATCTAGGTCATGGACCAAGTGATATTTAATTACTTTAGGATCTATTATTTGTGCTAATAAGCCTTTGCTTATATAGCTAGCTTCCTGTTATAAGTTTAATTTAGCATACTTGGTTTTCCTAAGTTCATACACTTGCACAGGGATAAATAAATCATCCTTAATTTTCTCAATTTCCGCAAGGAATTTAGGATCTCCTTTGTGTAGAGATATGACTAATACATCGACGTATAGGGAAATATTGGCTATTTTCCCAGGTGAAGGTTTAATGGTATGACCACCAGAGCCACTTAGGGGAGTCCGATCATCTATTTGTGGGACAGTTATTTCGGGTACAGAGCTATTCCTGAAATGAATCTCTACAGCATCTGGCTTCTCTTCCACCACATGACAGTTATGTTTGGTGTGAGGTATGCTGGACCGTTAATAATTAATAGGTTTTTTGACTTGTGACCAAATAATATTTTTTATGCAATCAATTATGGTATTTAAACGCTTAAGAAGATCAATACCAATTATTAAACGATCAATTGGCAGATCCACTATAATGACAGGGTGTCTTATTACCCTGTTTCCCAGTTTTATCTTTAACCATGCAGTGTCCCAGACTATAAGAGAGTCACCCCCAACACCTAAGCTTGTGGGGCGTTAGTTCATTTAGCTGTGTGTAGTACCTGTGGGATAAAATAGTTGCCTGAGATCCAGTATCAATTAATCCCATGATAGGGTTGGTAACTGAATCCTGGAGCTCAGCTAATACATATCTCCCCTCAGTTTCTATTATTTCACACATAAAATTAGTATGTTTACACATTTGTGGGCTTCACCACGAATTACCTGAATCAGCCACGTTACATGATACGGTACAATTCTTACCCACCGCCTCCTCTGTAATAGGGATAACGGGTTTCCTGTGTATTGTGTAACAGTCAGGGCTCCCTTCTGCAGGTGAGGATTGCTCCTCACGTCCACCTGTGGGAATAAGGCTTAGGGAGAACTGCAAAAGAGGAGAATTATTAGTACTTCCAGACTGGGGACACCTGTCATCACAGTTAGGCCTTCTGTTGCTGGGTTGTAGGGAGAGAATTTGATTAGTATCATTATTAACATTCATTATCCACTTTGGTATTTCTCTTCCCCCAGATAATATCTGAGTAATTATGCTTCTGCCTGTGGCACACTGTTGGCCACTAGCGGTACCCATTAAAAAGGATTATTAGGTAGCAAATTGTTCACATAATTGATTTAACTGTGTACTAAGTTGACCCACTTAATTAGACAAATTATTTCTACCCATGGGCCGATTTTTTGATGCCCCAGGGTAGTGATTCCTGGATTCTTGGTATTCCTCAGATTCATAGCTATTTTGTCTATCTTGACACGGTTGTCTTTGGGGTTCAACTTGTCTGGCGTAAATATCCTAGGGTGCACTATTTAATTGGGATGTCTGGTTATCCTGAGAGTATCTGCGCCACTTATAGTATCTATTTCTACGGGGATACCGATTACCTTGTGGGTATTCGTCTCTTTGAGATACCTATTTATCTGGGTATGCCCCACATTTTGAGTATATTCCCTTCTATTAGCCTGTGGATTCTGCGCCTCAGCCCTTGGTGGGGGACGAGCAGACTCAAAACTTTGTGGGGAAGGCCCGTTTTCTCTGGCCACTTCCGTATACGTTTTCTTTTTTGATTCAAAATTGAGGGGGCTAGGTGACACTCTAGTTTTGGCCAATACTTTAGGGCTGGGCCTTTGCTCTATTTTGACCCCTGTTCACTGGACTGCTGAATAGAGTATAATTTGGTACTCTCTCTGATCAGCCAATCCTATGAACAGTTATCATCAAAGTCTCTAGCCAGATTTACTTAGATGTGTGAGGGTAATGCTTCATAAAATAAATTTACAAATTCTGAGCTTTCAAATTTGGGATTGTTTTTGGCCATACTGTAAGCACCTTTTAGTGTAGAAAGGAATTCGATTGGGCTTTGGTTGAGGCCACATTTCTAACTGTGGAGTTGTGATACTGCCCAAAATCCCTTTTGTACTGTTGTTTTGTTTCACTCCAGATCTCCTTTCTGCTAAAAACAAAGGCTACTACTCTATACTCATCTTACTTGACCTATCTGCTGCCTTTGACACATTTGACCATCCCCTTCTCCTACAGTCTCTCAGTTCTCTTGGTCTCTGTGACACTGCCCTCTCCTGGATTCACTCTTATCTCTCTAACAGATCCTTCTCAGTCTCTTTTGCTGGTGACTCCTCCTCTCTATTGCCCCTGTCTGTTGGAGTACATCAAGGCTCTGTCCTGGGTCCTCTACTCTTCTCTATTTACACTTCTTCACTGGGTAAACTTGTCAACAGCTATGGCTTCAGCTATCACCTCTATGCTGATGATACCCAGATCTACCTTTCCACCCCTGCACTCTCTCCTTCTGTCAACTCTCGCATCAGCGACTGCTTATCTGGCATTTCCTCCTTGATGGCCTCTCACCACCTAAAAATAAATATGTCCAAGACTGAACTACATCTAATTCTCCCCTCTAGTTCCACTCCAGTCTCTAATTTTTCTATCACTGTTGGCGGCACCACTATCTCCCCATCACCCCAAGTCAGTGATGTGCGCTGACTTCAGAGACTGGTGAGGCAGTGGCTAGGAATCGGATACGCCTTCATTCTTTAGATATCCTTTGTTGAAGAAATAGCAATGCACATGGGCGAGCCAATCGCATGAGGTATCTATATGCAGCCACCATTCAGTAGCTACTGGGCATATTTAGATATGATTTTCAACAAAGGATATCTGGTTTTCTTCATTCTTTTGATATCCTTTGTTGAAAATCATATCTAAATATGCTCAGTAGCTACTGAGCATATTTAGATATGATTTTCAACAAAGGATATCAAAAGAATGAAGAAAGCCAGCTATTAGATGTAAATTGGAAAGTTATTTAAAATTACATGCTCTTTCTAAATCATGAAAGAAAACATATGGGTTTCATGTCCCTTTAAATGGTGTCTTGGAAAACTGGTCAGCTTAGTAAACATCTGATTTTAGTCTAAAGGATTGTAACAGAAACTCTTGCCAGATAACACAATGCTTGCTCTGATTAGGAGATCTAGAAATCCAGGCCCATTAAAATATGTTTAAAACATACTTTTTACTTTAATGCTGCAAATTATACTTATAGATTCCTTCATTATCATGGATCTACTTTTTTTGTGTGACTGTTGCAATGTAATTTCAAACGTGTGAGAAATATCAGGGAATATAAATAGGCACCAAAGTATGTATTTTTCTTTTATTTAATCACTTTCATGCAAAAATACCAATTTTTGCATGAAAGTGATTAAATAAAAAAAAATACATACTTTTGGTGCCTACTGCCTAATCCTATTTATATTCCCTGATATTTCTCACACATGCTTGAAATTACATTGCAACAGTCACACAAAAAAAGTAGATCCATGTCTGATCTCATAGAAGAATCATGGGATGGGCATCGTGAATATAGATTTAATACTAACAATAAATATATACTCTGTCTCTGGATGAGCATTTTTGTCTTAGTATCATGATGAGACACAGGTAATTGGTGGAGTGCAAAAACACATTTTATTTGTAGCTTGAGCAAGTTGAGCTTCAGGTTCAACTCTAGTATGTATATATATATATATATATATATATATATATATATATATATATATATATATATATATATATATATATATATATATGGTACATGACTGTTCATATCTTGTTATTATTTGACATGACTATGCCTACTTATGCTATCTGGAAATTTAAAGGGACATGAAACTCAGTTTTTCTTTTGTGATTCTGATAGAGCATACAAGTTTAAGTAACTTTAAAATTGACTTCTTTTATTAAATTTGCTACATTCTTTTGGTATCGTTTGTTGAAGGAGCAGCAATGCACCATTGAGATCTCGCTGATGACATGTGGTAAACCAATGTCAAGAGATATATATCTTCAACCACCAATCAGCCGCTAGCTTCAGTAATGCATTTCTGCTCCTGAACCTATCTAGGTATGCTGTTCAACAAAGGACTACAATAGAGCAAAGCAAATTAAATAATAGAAGTAAAGTGAAAAGTTGTTTAAAATTCCATGCTCTGTCTCAATCATAAAAGAAAATATCTGAATTTACTTTAACCTTTAAATTTAACATTTCTATCATGCATATAAAAATTAATTTTATTAAAATATTGTTTTGCATAAATATAGGTTGATACAGACAGACAGACATACACACATATATTTATATTTCCTCAGTATAGAAACATGTCTTACAGAAAGAAAATACAAAACATGTATTACATTTTAAAATAACCCCTCTAAGATTCATAACAGAAAAAAATGACTTTAATGCCCTCTAATAGTACAGCCTATATTGTAAATAATTGTTATACTACATAATTCACAAGATATGTCATGTGCTGTGCCCTTGTCTTGCTGAACTGGTTTTCTTTGGTATATTTCATAACACACAGACATAAAGACACTTACACACACACACACACACACAAACACACACACACACACACAGACATAAAGACACTTACACACACACACAGACATAAATACACTTACACACACACAGACATAAAGACACTTACACACACACACAGACATAAAGACACTTACACACACACATAAAGACATACAATTACACACAGACATAAAGACACTTACACACACACAGACATAAAGACACTTACACACACACACACAGAGACATAAAGACACTTACACACACACATAAAGACACTTACACACACACACACAGACATAAAGACACTTACACACACACAGACATAAAGACACTTACACACACACACACAGACATAAAGACACTTACACACAGACATAAAGACACTTACACACACACACACATAAAGACACTTACACACACAGACATAAAGACACTTACACACACACACACACACAGACATAAAGACACTTACACACAGACATAAAGACACTTACACACACACACATAAAGACACTTACACACACAGACATAAAGACACTTACACACACACAGACATAAAGACACTTACACACACACACACATAAAGACACTTACACACACACACACACATAGACATTTACACACACACACACACACACACACACACATAAAGACACTTACACACACACACAGACATAAAGACACTTACACACACAAAGACACAAACTCTCCCCACACACTGGTCATTACCCCAGTGGCACCATCACAGTTCAACTTGTTTAATAGAGCAAAGACCAAAGTACTATTTATTCTATTTATTTATTTTTTAAGAAAGGAGCCCATTTAGCTGACCTTTTAGCTTCCTGGTGCAATTAAACTTAGTACTAAGTCCTAAGTATTCTCCCCTTTCCCCGGTCTTTTAAAACACACATTCTCATTATCTGCAGTGGAGAAAGGCCATAAAACAGCAGAAAGAAAGAAAAAAACACAACAGAGCATTTTTTAAGTAATTAACAAACCTCCTCTGTCTTCTCCGTGCTGAAAGCCCAACCCCCTGCTGCTGTCTTCACAGCTACATTCTGGCAGGAAATTAGCATTAAAAGCAAACAAGCTCCACACAGTCCAGCTGTCAAAGGCTCTACCGGGAGAAGTGTAGCAGCTGTAATCCCTGCACTTCTCCCCAGCCATAGTGCCTAAAGTTTTATCACAGCTCAGGACACATATATAAATGATGACTCACGCAAACTGGGCTCATTAAAAAGGTTCTATTGTTCAGCTGGCCAGGATTTTCTTACTGCTAACTAACTGCTCCATACTTTCCTCTGCAGGTTTTACAGTACTTGTCACCTATGCAGACCGAGTGACTGAGTCCCACTACTAAGAACCACTTGCTGGCCCCCCCAAGCAGCGTTTTCTTATCCGGTGCAGCAGCAAGCAGAGCAGCTCCCTACCATCATGAATAGAAAGCTGGCCAGCAAGATGCACGGTCTGAATGGAGTATTTGGACACAGCTTTCTATTTATGATGGTAGGGAGCTGCTCTGCTTGCTGCTGCACCGGATATGAAAACGCTGCACAACACCAGCTTAGCAGCACTCAAGAACTCACTGTCTGTTGACTGTTGATTATTCATGACCCGCCCGCCGTCCATCACCTACCTCTGGCTACTACGCCGGCTGACCGCTCCTCTCCTAGTCTCCTCCTGAGAGTCCTGACTCCTGACCTGACTAAGGCTGACATTCCAGACAACTCACAGTGCTCACACACGGCCCGGGTCACGCCGCGACTCGACAGTCGACACAGTGCACATCTCACACAGCCACTGACTCTGACTGAGAGCACTCACTGACTGACTGCAGCACTTGTCTTCAGTGATCCTCTCTGCTGCTCTGAAGACGAAGGACATGCATGAACACCTGACCTGCGCATTGCAGCTGCGCAACTATTTCCCACCCGGCAACTCAGCCTAGAGACTCAGACAAAGTGATGTCTGATTGGCTGAGAGGGGCGGGCAGGCAGGGCTGAGGGCTCCTGAGGCTAGAAAAGTCAAGCCTCCGGTGGGAGCAGTTATGGGCTGCAATAGAGACTGCTGCATTAGCTATTATTCCCCACTGGGTGGCAGTCTCTAAAGCAGCCCATAACATAACACAGTATTACATTCCCATTGCACAATGGAAGGATAGCTGGCCTCTACCTTCTTGCGCAATATGAATGTATTACTTAATATTACGTTGTTTTCTTTTTAAAACAATAAATTGCAATAAAATAATGAATTTGGTGGAGGGGTAGGGGGGTCACCTTTTCAGATGGAAAAAAAAAATGGAAAAAAAAAAACGATTTATTTTTTTATTTTTTTATAACAAAAAGGCTGTAATTCCCACATTGGCCAGGGGAGGAACTGCCTCACCTGCCTCCAATGAATGCACGTCACTGCCTCGGAGTCACGCTTGACTCAAATCTGTCCTTCATTCCCCACATCCAATTGCTCTCTTCATCCTGCCGCAACCACCTACGCAATATCTCCAAAATTCACCCGTTTCTGAGTGCTGAAACTACCAAACAGCTCATCCACTCCCTGGTAATTTCCTGACTTGACTACTGTAACAACTTACTAACTGGCCTCCCTCTCTCCCGCCTCTCTCCCCTCCAATCCATCCTAAATGCATCTGCCAGACTAATCCACCTCTCTCGATGCTCTGTTTCTGCTGCGCCTCTCTGTGAGTCCCTTCACTGGCTCCCCATTCACAACAGAGTTAAATTCAAAATTCTCACCCTGACCTACAAAGCCCTCACCAATGCTGCCCCACCCTACCTGTCCTCACTCATCAAAAAATATACTCCTGCCCGTCCCCTAAGATCCAACAACGACCTGCTTCTTGCATCCTCTACCATCACCTCCTCTCATTCTAGACTACAGGACTTCTCTCGTGCGGCACCAACCCTCTGGAACGCACTTCCTCGAGATGTCAGACTTGCCCCTAACCTCTCCTCCTTTAAACGTTCCCTAAAGACCTTTCTGTTCAGTGAAGCTTATCACCCAACTTATTAACAAACTAACCAATTAACTAACAGTTGCCCTCTATCTCCTCACTAATATCATTCTCACCTCTGCAGTCCCCACCTCCTGTTTCCAATCCTCCTACCCATCTAGATTGTAAGTTCCCACGGGAACAGGGCCCTCAATTCCCCCTCAATTTGTCTGTAAAATTTTGTGTCTTATTGTTTCTCCACTGTACTGTTATCCTTGTACCCATGGGCAGCGCTGCGGAATCTGTTGGCGCTTTATAAATAAAGAATAATAATAATAATAACTCCAGGAATGGATATTCATGTCCTTTAATGAAGCAAAGAATTTCCGATGTTTACCATCAAATACCCATGGCAGAAATTCAATTTTAGATTGCTCACTATTAGCATTTAGTATGGATAAAGCATTTTCATAGGCCTCTAACTGATCAATTATAGAAATGGTCCCCTTTTTGGAGAATACAGGTACTGCACTGTTTAAGAATTTAACTATCTGAGAGGTAGTGATACATTTTGGGTTCTCATAGGGACCTTATTAATTGGGTTAGAGTGCCTCCTATCTGCCCTATTTTTACCACTTGGAGATCCCTTATGTTTAGTATTATTATTATATGAGCTATCTGGGTAGCTGGCTCCCCTCTCTGACTCATTCCAATAACTGCCCTCTCCCTCTGAATTGTAGAAAATCCCTGAATTTAAAACATTAGGGGACTGCCTTTTTGGGAAGCTTATTTCTGAGCCAATCTTGGTCCTATGTATACATTCTTCCCTAATGCTTTGTAGTTCACCTCTCATAAATTCTATTAGGGTTTTTATAATTCCTGTATTATTTTCATCACTAATGGAGGGAGCTTATTATTGCTATACAGCCTGACTATATTTTTCTCTTAATAAAATATTTTCTTCCTGCCTTTCTGCAAGTTGTTCATTCAAACTTTCTCATTTGGCTACTAATTTTTATTTATGCTTTGGTAAGGTTGCCATGTTCTGGCCAAGCACGTCAGTATTTATCCTGGACTTGTTCTACATCTTCTTCACCTAGTCTTAAGGAATAATTTTCATCCCTCAGTTTCTCCAATTGGGAATTCTGTCCTTCAATTAGACTGAACATTTTATCGTTCACATCGAGGAGCAGACCCCAAGTTTTGAAAACTATTTAATCGCGCTTTTTGGGGCTGGCTAAGTTTTATTAACACTTGAAATATTTCACTTTCGCCACAGCACATATTAGTTGAAATATTTTTGGCCTTAGTTTTAAGCATCTTAATATAAGCGTCTAATCCTCCCCTAATATTTAATCGATTTTTAAGGTGAGTAATGGCTTCAGTTTTAACTGTTTCTGTCTGACTAATGAGTGATTTTGGGGAACATATTTCAATATTGAGTAGAGATTCAATTGAGTCGCTTCTTGCAACAGACATTATTATTTTGGCTTAGTATTTAGTTAATTTAAAAAGCTAATATAATTTTTTTTTTAAAAAATAACAATTTTAAAATATCACTAAAAAATTTTTTTTTTATAATAAGAATTTTTACTTTACTGTGTTTACAGAGATTAACTGGTCAGAACTCAGGAATTAATTTAATTTGAGATTAATTATTCATATTTATAATCATTTTATCGTCATAATTTATAGATACCTCAATAGCATTTTGGAATACACTACAGAAATTATATAACCTTTCACTGGGGTGTATTGATAATATTCTGTTATATTAATTGGAGGTATTGCTGACAATAATTTTATGATTGATTATTAATATTCATAATTCTACTTATCAAAAATATTGTTACGTAAATATATAACACGTTGGAGGTTATTGCTGAAATCAAAATAATTAGAATTGAAACCTAGGATATATAACATGTTGGAGGCACAGCTGTAGATCATTACATCTTTATCACATTGATATAATATATTTTGTAGTAAAGTAAAAATTTCCAGCTAGAATAACTTCCATGCCTGTTCATTTATATTGCAACCCAGGGTGCACGTTCTTTTTGCACACTATGCCCCTTCACAGAGAAAAAATATCCTGTAGCATATCAGTCTGATCCTGCCCAATGACAGTCCAGCGCCGAAATACCAGGCAATTCTTCTCTGAACAAGGGAAGCAACAACCCCAGACGATCGTTTCGGCCTTCTGTGGGCCTCAGCAGTGAGGTGCAGTTGTATCTCTCTAAGGGCATGTGTGCACGGGGTACATGTCTGGATTACCCATTACTCTTAGGGAGACCCAAGAGTAATTTACATAAATGTGAAAAAAGAGAAAGAGAATACAAATATATATATATCAGTGATGTGCAGTCACTAGAGGCAGGTGAGGAAGGGCTTCACCTCTCATATGGGCAAAAATATATATTTTTTTATTGGCTTTAAAAAAAAATATTGCAATTTTTTTTACAGCATTTTTTTTTCTCACAGCTACATGTTGTGCAATGGAGAGGCACAAGCTGGTCTACCCTCCATTACACAACATGCTGCGCCACCTACTGGATGAAAGTGGTTAAGATCATTCCATGGCCCATAAGTGCTTATTTGAGGCAGGCCTCTTTGGGGCTGACCCAATCCAGTGAGAGGTATCAGTGAGGGGAACTTAGGGTTGGGGCTGGATGTTAAATCATATAAAACAAAACAAAATCTGAAAAAAAAAATACTTTCATTTATTTTGTTGCTGCCCTGTGCATCTGCCAGCTTTGATTTAATAAAAAAGAGAGTTCTATATTCCCCTCCAAGTGCAGTGGAGTGTTCCACTGTCACTTCCTTACAGAGCAGGAAGAGATGCAGACTTGCAGAGAGCAGTGTTTTAGCCACATTTTATTGAAGTAAGTTCTGCAACCTTAGATTTTGCTGAAAGGGAGTCTGTTAGTAAAAATGATAATTTAATGAATGTGGTTTAGTGTTTTTTGTTTTTTTACTCTTTTACAGCAGTTTAAGGATAATTTTTGTATTTTGTTTACTCAAACTTTACACCCACTACCTAAGCAGCTTGCCTCTGTACTGCACACTAGTTTATAGTCTCACTCTCTTACTGAACTTTCTGTAGCTCTGCAACTGTGTTTTCTCATCCATACAAACAGCATAATAGGAAGATAATGTTGTGAGTTGTTATTTGACAAGAGTAATCTAGACCAAAAGCATGGTAATGTAAAATGAAACCAAGCAGTTTAGAATGAGTTATAGCAAATATTCCCCATGGCTCCTGTAGCTATAGTATTTCATTTAAACCAGGGATTCCTTAGGTGTATGTTGGACAACCCTGATGTAGACAACAAATACTAATTTATTGATGCTCCCATTCATATGTGCTGTTCTGTTTCAGATATTTAAAATAGATTGTAGACTATTAGCATTTGATAGTCACTTAAAATATTACTTAAACATTCAGTGGTGCCTCCCCCATTTCAGTGTTCCCTCTCTCCCCACTTATGTGTCTCTCTCCTCCATCTGTCTCCCTCTCTCCCCCTTCTGTCTCACTCCCCTCTGTCTGTCTCTCCCCTCTGTCTCTCTCTCTCTCCTCTGTGTCTCTCTGTCTCTCCCCTCTGTGTCTCTCTGTCTCTCCCCTCTGTGTGTGTCTCTTTCTCTCCCCTCTGTGTGTCTCTCTCTCTCCCCTCTGTGTGTCTCTCTCTCTCTCTCTCTCCCCTCTGACTCTCTGTCTCTCCCCTCTGTCTCTCTGTCTCTCCCCTCTGCCTCTCTTCCCTCTGTCTCTCTCTGTCTTTTCCCTCTGTCTCTCTCTGTCTCTTCCCTCTGTCTCTCTCTGTCTCTTCCCTCTGTCTCTCTCTGTCTTTTCCCTCTGTCCCTCTCTATCTTTTCCCTCTGTCTCTCTCTGTCTTTTCCCTCAGTCTCTCTCTGTCTCTTCCCTCTGTCTCTCCCCTCTGTCTCTTCCCTCTGTCTCTCCCCTTTGTCTCCCCTCTGTGTCTCTCTCTCTTCCCTCTGTGTCTCTCTCTCTCTCCCCTCTGTCTCTCTCTCTCCCCTCTGTCTCTCTCTCTCCTCCCCCTCACTGTGGGGGACTTTAAAAAAGCATGGAACAAGCATAAGGCTATCCTACAAACTAAATAAGTTTATACTGTTAGGTAAGGTCGGGCAGACTTGCTGGGCCTATGGCTCTTATCTGCCATCAATATCTATGTTTCTCTGTCTGTCCTCTCTCTCTCCCCTCTGTCTCTCTCTCTCTCCCCTCTGTCTCTCTCTCTCTCTCTCTCTCTCTCCCCTCTGTGTCTCTCTCCCCTCTGTGTCTCTCTCTCTCTCCCCTCTGTGTCTCTCTCTCTCCCCTCTGAGTGTCTCTCTCTCCCATCTGTGTGTCTCTCTCTCCCCTCTGTGTCTCTCTCTTCTCTCTGTCTCTCCCCTCTGTCTCTCTGTCTCTCCCCTCTGTGTGTGTCTCTCTCTATCCTTCTCTCTTTCTCTATCCGTCTGCCTCTCTCCCACTCCCTCTGTCTCTCCTTATGTGTCGTTCTCCCCCATGGTCTCTTTCTGTCTCTCTTCCTCCCCCTCTGACTCTTTCATCCCTTATGTGTCTCTCTAACCCTCTATGTGATTGTGTCTCTCTCTCTTTCTCTCTAACCCTCTGTCTCTCTGCCCCATCTCTCTCTCTCCCTCTTCCCCGTCTCTCTCTCCCTCTCCCCCCATCTCTCTCTCCCTCTCCCCCCGAGTGCTTTTCTGTGTTTCAGTCTACCTTTTATTTATTTAATTAATGAATTGGTAGTGCCATCTGATGGTGTGGCTTTATTTAAAGGGGTGGAGTCAAGCGCCCCACCATCTTTAAATTTCACCAGCTACCACTGGATCAAGACATTTTTATATTTACTGAATAATGAAGGAACCTATAAGCATAATTTGCAGCATTAAAGTAAAAAGTATGTTTTAAACATTTTAATGGGCCTGGATTTCTAGATCTCATAATCAGAGCAAGCATTTTGTTATCTGGCAAGAGTTTCTGTTTACAATCCTTTAGACTAAAATCAGATGTTTACTAAGTTGACCAGTTTTCCAAGACACCATTTAAAGGGACATGAAACCCATATGTTTTCTTTCATGATTTAGAAAGAGCATGCAATTTAAATAACTTTCCAATTTACATCTAATATCTAATTTTCTTCATTCTTTTGATATCCTTTCTTGAAAATCATATCTAAATATGCTCAGTAGCTACTGATTGGTGGCTGCATATAGATACCTCATGCAATTGGCTCACCCATGTGCATTGCTATTTCTTCAACAAAGGATATCTAAAGAATGAAGGCATATCCTAGCCACTGCCTCACCAGCCTCTGATGTCACTGCACGTCACTGATAGATATATATATATATATATATATATATATACACACACACACACATATATATATATATATATATATATATATATATATATATATATATATACACTTCTCACTGATAACGTCTTAAGACATGTACCCAAAAGTCACATTTCTATAAGGGGACTTAAAAGGATTTTAATTCATAATTTCAGTATGAGATGAATTAATATTTAAGTTCATATTCTGATATAATATCGCCACCTTTTCCAGTTATCTTATATCATATACATACCCTGTGAGTCGCAGTCTGATGTAATTCTGTAGTAATTAATATCATTATAGATATACTGTATATATATTTGATTTTACTCCATCTAATAGGAATACATTGCCTATCTGTGGATATCCCCTTAATAGTGAGTGCATAAAACTATATGATACAATTCATGGCACACATTACATAGGCATTTAAATACTAGTATCTAGGGCTGCAACAACTAATCGGTAAGTTTGATCATAAAAATAGTTGTCAACAAATCTCATTATCAATTAGGTGGTCATGTATCTATTAGTTATATTTGGAAGCTCATTTTCACACCAGATTCCTGAAACAAAGAAAAATAAATGTAGTTTTATTCTGACACAGTCAAACATTTTAAATTCACCCACACAGCTACTCACTCAATGCAGCAGACACTTATCTAATATAGTATATCAGGTATAATCAGGTATATGGTATATCTCCCAGACCTATATATATATAAATTTTATAATCTTTTATTGAGGTTTTTAGTAATACACAGTAAATAACAATTGTCTTGTCACAGTAATAATAGACATAGAAAGCATTGTCCAGAGATATGAACATCCTGAATTCACAGAAAGGAGTATAACTATGCTTAGAAAACAAGACAAATACCAGAAACCTGCATTTTTTTATATCAGGGATTTCACATTTGTAGCAACTACTGCGCCAGCCACTCTTGGGCCACTGATATAATTAGAAATTATGTTGTATGGTAGTTACACTCTTGGGCCACTGATATAATTAGAAATCATGCTGTATGGTAGTTACACTCTTGGGCCACTGATATAATTAGAAATCATGTTGTATGGTAGTTAAAGCGAAGGCCACTCTTGGGCCCTTTGGTTAGCTTAAGATTGGTTCTGATAAATTATACAATGCAATAAGTAGCAATAAAAAAACAGAAACTAGCTATCTTCAAAGGTCACTCTTGCACTATAGTATATTATAGTGAGGTACAGCTATATACTAAAAGGTAGAAGATATAATAGTGTATTATAGTGAGGTACAGCTATATACTAAAAGGTAGAAGATATAATAGTATATTATAGTGAGGTACAGCTATATACTAAAAGGTAGAAGATATAATAGTGTATTATAGTGAGGTACAGCTATATACTAAAAGGTAGAAGATATAATAGTGATAACAGTTGACTCAGAACAAAATTCTCATGTGGGTGAGCATAGATGAGAGGAGGTAAGATAAAGATACACAGCGGCTCCATGTTAGAGATGTATAGCTTATAAAGGAGCAGCACAAATTAATTATTTACTGTTTAAGATGGATCATCAACAAAATAGATAGGGTTTGTTAGATTATATAAATGGCACTGTCTGATCAAGTGATCTAGGGAAACCAGGTATGCCCCTATTAACTAAAACTATATGCCATAGAGCGTATAGGGGAGTTCAGTTGAGTCTGCAGTTAAGCGTGGCTCCTGCTGCCTTGGCTGCAGACAGACAGGCAGCCGCTATGCAAATCAACATGCCTAGGGACTGACAAATTATATAATCTAATGTTACTCACAGCTGTCTATGATCCCCGAGCATGACAAAGGACAGAATGGTACTAAAGAATATTAACTAAGAAAGAGTTAACTGAAACAAATATAACTTGCATGGAGAAGTCACCTAGAGTGGTTAATATTTTTTTTCCAGGCTTATGTTAACTTATTAAAAAGGGTTTTCCTTCAATAATATCAGAAAAAACATATGATTATAATATATTGATGCATATCTGTTTTACATCTCTCCTAACATTGCTGATATTATAAATGTGAGCACCATATAGATAATATGTATATATAGTTAAGACCCATCAGGGCACAAGAAGTTTGTATACAATAATATGCAGAGTCCTGTACAAGAACAGTTAGAAAATTTAGCACACAATGCTTTTTAGCCTATTCCTTCTTTGCTTCTTTGTGCGGTGAATGTTACTGAGTAGTTACAGCTACTGGTTCCTGTGCTAAGGTAATCTCTACAGTGCTGGAAGATCTCTAATTGAGATTTAATCTTCTGTGGTGTTGTCCCCATGTATAAGGTCTGCAGCTATCTCAAACAAGCTTCCCCACACAGGCAAGCCTTCATGATAAGGGAACGCTGGTATGCTGGTTTCTGCCCCTGATGCTCACGATTTTCTGTATCCGGGCAAACTGTCAGCTTATTCCCTGGTAGTCTCATCGGAACTTTGATGGTCGAGTCCGGTACAAGGCCACGGGTAGGTAAGGGAGCAGTGTAACTCTGGCTGATGTGACCTCCTTTTTGTTCCCCCCCACACACACAGATGTCCGGAACTAGTTCTCTAGTATCCACCGATGTCTGCTTGTAGGATATTCCTGCTGGGTGCTGGGTCAGATTAACACTCCGCTGAGGCGGCTTAATTACTTTTTCCCGGGATGGGGCAGGGCCGAGTTTATAGGGCGACCCACAGCTGTGCAGATTAAATTCTCCTCTATGTATGTCTGATTAGCTTTAAGCAATACAACTCTTGGCTGGTCTGTAGTAACCGTATTGTCTGCCCTATCGTCCTCCTGTATAGGATCATAGGGGACAGTCTGCTTAGTGATCTCTAATAGATGATCAAACCTTTCATCCATCTTATTTTCAAAACCTTGTAAGAGGTCTTTGATTACTGTGTAGAAGTCTTCTCCATGTACTGCCATAATGTGAAACCCAGGATACCGGAGGGGGGGGGGGGGTTGCTAAGTTCTCTGATTTGTAGGCTGCCATCTAGAGATTTAACATTCCAGGTCTGGGTTGAAGAGTCATAAAGAAAGCAAATATCATATCAATCTCCTTAGCGTACTTTAAAGCTTTCAGATATTTGGATCAACTGTTGAAATGCTGCTGTTTGTGGCAGATAATCAGCAAATTATAAATGTCTCGTCTCCAACTTCAGATATTACGACCGGCCATGATCGCTGACTGGACACGCCCCCCAATGCAGATTTTTTTTAATACAATCTGAGTATTTTAACTATATGAAACTTATGCACAAGTCATTTCATATGTGACTTAGCCTCCCATATGCTGGCTATCACCTTTCCAGGCAAGGATTGTGTATTCAAGAGTTGCAGGAATTACAGTGTCTTGTTTATACATACATAGTGTCAATGAACTGCTTTTCTGAAGATCCTGAGCTTCAAACATGAGTCCAGACCTGCGTCTACTGTCCACAGGGGTTCCTGTGATCTAGGTAACAGGTTTATCTTGTTTGAAAAGATCTAATCTCAGTAAGTGAGGAGGCAAATAATATTTTGAAGCTTCTACTTTCTAGTTGGGGAACTGGTTTGATTTCTGAGTCTGGCTTTAGAATCTTGACAAAATAGGTTTGCATTTAGCAATGGCCTAAGCATTTCATATAATATTGAAGTATTACCTACATTATATGTTGATATATATATATATAGACAACTGGAGAGCACTCACACTTCTTAGGTCAACTTGCCAGAGTGCATGCAGGAATTGAATATCAATGAACAAATGGCAGCACTCACTGGTCTTTTAACATGTGTATTTTTATTTGTGACGTTTCGGGGACCGTATCCCCTTCCTCAGGCATCTGAGGAAGGGGATACGGTCCCCGAAATGTCACAAATAAAAATACACATGTTAAAGGACCAGTGAGTGCTGCCATTTGTTCATTGATATATATATATATATACCAATAATAAAAGTAACTGTTACTGTCCTCTTTATATTATTATTTATTATTGTCTTATAGACATGGACAAAGTCCAGTAAATGTACAAACTCTGTTATGGAGTAATATGATGTAAGATATATATAAGGCTTTGAAGCGCTTCAAACAAATCGATAACACCCCCTATACACGCCTTGATGGTAATCAATGAATATATCAAGGACTGAGTGTGCTTCAGAAAACCGGAGGCTATGGAGTATGATAGGCGGTATACAAACAGAGCGTGCGGTTGCTTCATACTTAGAGTATTAAAGTTTTTGCTTTCTCACAATTATTTTTCATTTGAGGATAGATTTTATCTCCAGAGACGTGGGACAGCTATGGGGGCCAAGTTTGCCCCCTCCTATGCCAACCTTTTTATGGGTTGGTGGGAGCTGTCCCACGTCTTTGGAGATGGAAATCCCTACAGGCATTTGATTTGTTTCTATGTTCATTTCATAGACGATTTACTACTTGTATGGACCACATTACAGTTTACATCTTTCGTGGCGTATTTGAACTCCAATAATATTGGAATTAAGTTCACCTACGAACTAAGAGAAAGTGAGATACATTTCTTGGATATCACTATTAAAGGTACAGATGATGGAAAAGTGCTTACTGAGATTTACAGGAAACCCATAGCTGGGAACACTCTGCTCCATGCGAGCAGCTGTCACCCAAGGCATGTACCCTATGCTGTCACTAAAGGACAGTTTATTAGGGTTAAACGTAACTGCACATTACCTAATAAATATGCTGAACAATCGCAGGATTTAACTAATAAACTAAAGAGCAGGGGGTACAGCTCCCATGTAATCAAAAAAAGCCAGGAATCAGGTTAATGCGTTGGATAGGGTACAAATGTTGTATACAACTAGGAGCATTGATAATACATCTGAGGGTCCTTTGTTACAGAATATAGTCAGGAATACCCAGAAATTTGCAAAATAGTGAAGACGCATTTTTCTTTTCTTGCTGCGGATGACAAACTAGAGAATTGTATCTCCCAAGGACTACAGTGTTCCTATAGGAAAACAAGTACTCTAGGCAACTTATTGTCACCATCAGTCTTGCCTAAAACCAATACACGACAGAGCTCCTGGCTGACACATAGGGGCATGTCTCAATAAATGTAGGGTATGTGAATTTGTTCTCCCTTCAGATAGTATCAGGTCCGAGGTAACAGGTGAAAGGTTTCCTATTCACATACCTCCCAACATTTCAAAATTCAAAAGAGGGACACCCCCCCCCCCCGGCAAAAAATTTAAATGTGGTGGGCGGGGCTTAAAAAATCATAAGACCAAAGTAATAAAAATAAAATTCTAAATAAAGTCATATATTTTAATACACTTAGGCCTAGATTTGGAGTTTGGCGGTAGATGGGTTGTTAACGCTACGCGGGCTTTTTTCTGGCCACACCATAAAATTAACTCTGGTATCGAGAGTCAAAAAAAATGCTGCGTTAGGCTCCAAAAAAGGAGCGTAGAGCATTTTTACCACAAATGCAACTCTCAATACCAGAGTTGCTTACGGACGCGGCCAGCCTCAAAAACGTGCTCGTGCACGATTCTCCCATAGGAAACAATGGGGCTGTTTGAGCTGAAAAAAAACCTAACACCTGCAAAAAAGCAGCGTTCAGCTCCTAACGCAGCCCCATTGTTTGCTATGGGGAAACACTTCCTAATCAGCCAATCAGAATCAAGTTCAATCCGATTGGCTGATCCAATCAGCCAATCAGATTGAGCTCGCATTCTATTGGCTGATCGGAACAGCCAATAGAATGCGAGCTCAATCTGATTGGCTGATTGGATCAGCCAATCGGATTGAACTTGATTCTGATTGGCTGATTCCATCAGCCAATGAGAATATTCCTACCTTAATTCCGATTGGCTGATAGAATCCTATCAGCCAATCGGAATTCGAGGGACGCCATCTTGGA
The DNA here is from genome assembly GCF_027579735.1 of Bombina bombina. Taxonomy (NCBI): domain Eukaryota; kingdom Metazoa; phylum Chordata; class Amphibia; order Anura; family Bombinatoridae; genus Bombina; species Bombina bombina. The sequence goes on along the minus strand of NC_069503.1, from coordinate 1,142,858,764 downwards.
TGACGTCCCTTAAAGGAACCGTCATTCGTCAGGAGACGCAGAAAGAAGAGGATGGATCCGCGTCGGCTGCTTCAACATGGACCCGCTCCGCACCGGATGGAAGAAGATCGAAGATGCCGCTTGGATGAAGATGTTTGCCGGTCCGGATGTCCTCTTCTTGCCGGATAGGAGGAAGACTTTGGAGCCTCTTCTGGACCTCTTCAGCACCGGATGCCAGGACGGATCGGTGATACCTGTTGAGGTGAAGACAAGGTAGGAAGATCTTCAGGGGCTTAGTGTTAGGTTTATTTAAGGGGGGTTTGAGTTAGATTAGGGGTATGTGGGTGGTGGGTTGTAATGTTGGGGGGGGGTATTGTATGTTTTTTTTTACAGGCAAAAGAGCTGATTTTCTTGGGGCATGCCCCGCAAAGGGCCCTGTTCAGGGCTGGTAAGGTAAAAGAGCTTTTAACTCTATTAATTTAGAATAGGGTAGGGCATTTTTTTATTTTGGGGGTCTTTGTTATTTTATTAGGGGGCTTAGAGTAGGTTGTAATATTTTTCTTATGTTTGTAAATATTTTTTTATTTTTTGTAATTTAGTTCTTTTTTATTTTTTGTACTTTAGTTAGTTTATGTAATTGTAGTTATTTGTAGGAATTGTATTTAATTTATTTATTGATAGTGTAGTGTTAGGTTTTATTGTAGGTAATTGTAGGTATTTTATTTAATTAATTTATTGATAGGGTAGTGTTAGGTTTAATTATAACTTAGGTTAGGATTTATTTTACAGGTAATTTTGTTATTATTTTAACTAGGTAACTATTAAATAGTTCTTAACTATTTAATAGCTATTGTACCTGGTTAAAATAATTACAAAGTTGCCTGTAAAATAAATATTAATCCTAAAATAGCTACAATGTAATTATAATTTATATTGTAGCTATATTAGGATTTATTTTACAGGTAAGTATTTATCTTTAAATAAGAATTATTTATTTAATAAGAGTTAATTAATTTCGTTAGATGTAAATTATATTTAAGTTAGGGGGGTGTTAGTGTTAGGGTTAGACTTAGCTTTAGGGGTTAATCCATTTATTATAGTAGCGGTGAGCTCCGGTCATCAGATTAGGGGTTAATAATTGAAGTTAGGTGTCGGCGATGTTAGGGAGGGCAGATTAGGGGTTAATACTATTTATGATAGGGTTAGTGAGGCGGATTAGGGGTTAATAACTTTATTATAGTAGCGCTCAGGTCCGCTCGGCAGATTAGGGGTTAATAAGTGTAGGCAGGTGTCGGCGACGTTGAGGGGGGCAGATTAGGGGTTAATAAATATAATATAGGGGTCGGCGGTGTTAAGGGCAGCAGATTAGGGGTACATAAGGATAACGTAGGTGGCGGCGCTTTGCGGTCGGCAGATTAGGGGTTAATTATTGTAAGTAGCTGGCGGCGACGTTGAGGGGGGCAGGTTAGGGGTTAATAAATATAATACACTGGTCGGCGGTGTTTGGGGCAGCAGATTAGGGGTACATAAGTATAACGTAGGTGGCGGTCGGCAGATTAGGGGTTAAAATTTTTTTATCGAGTTGCGGCGATGTGGGGGGACCTCAGTTTAGGGGTACATAGGTAGTTTATGGGTGTTAGTGTACTTTAGGGTACAGTAGTTAAGAGCTTTATGAACCGGCGTTAGCCCAGAAAGCTCTTAACTCCTGCTTTTTTTCTGCGGCTGGAGTTTTGTCGTTAGAGCTCTAACGCTCACTTCAGAAACGACTCTAAATACCGGAGTTAGGAAGATCCCATTGAAAAGATAGGATATGCAATTGACGTAAGGGGATCTGCGGTATGGAAAAGTCGCGGCTGAAAAGTGAGCGTTAGACCCTATTTTGAGTGACTCCAAATACCGGCGGTAGCTTAAAATCAGCGTTAGGAGCCTCTAACGCTGGTTTTCACGGCTACCGCCAAACTCTAAATCTAGGCCTTAGGTAGCAAATCAAACACAAGCTCAAACCACTGGTATAGCTATGTGAGCTCTGTATTTAATTAACCTTTGCAGAGACAGTGCTAAATATTTTTATCTTAATTGGACATTTAATAATAAATTCTTTAAAACTGCTCTCTGCATTCCCCATTAATATTCTAGATTCTGGCCTTTAAAGTCAGCAAAAATGCACAGTAGCACACTACATAGCATACACTTACACATGCAGATACACACACACTACATAGCATACACTTATACATGCAGATACACACACACTACATAGCATACACTTATACATGCAAATACACACACACTACATAGCATACACTTATACATGCAAATACACACACACTACATAGCATACACTTATACATGCAGATACACACACACTACATAGCATACACTTATACATGCAGATACACACACACTACATAGCATACACTTATACATGCAAATACACACACACTACATAGCATACACTTATACATGCAGATACACACACACTACATAGCATACACTTATACATGCAGATACACACACTTACACATACAGATACACACACACACTACATAGCATACACTTATACATGCAGATACATAGACACTACATAGAATACACTTATACAGGCAGACACACACACACACTACATAGCATACACTTATACATGCAGATACACACACACTACATAGCATACACTTATACATGCAGATACACACACACTACATAGCATACACTTATACATGCAGATACACACACACTACATAGCATACACTTATACATGCAGATACACACACACTACATAGTATACACTTATACATGCAGATACACACACACACACACACTACATAGCATACACTTATACATGCAGATACACACACACTACATAGCATACACTTACACATGCAGATACACACACACTACATAGCATACACTTACACATGCAGATACACACACACACTACATAGCATACACTTATACATGCAGATACACACACACTACATAGCATACACTTATACATGCAGATACACACACACTACATAGCATAAACTTACACATGCAGATACATACACACTACATAGCATACACTTACACATGCAGATACACACACACTACATAGCATACACTTACACATGCAGATACACACACACTACATAGCATACACTTACACATGCAGATACACACACGCTACATAGCATACACTTACACATGCAGATACACACACACTACATAGCATACACTTATACATGCAGATACACACACACTACATAGCATACACTTACACATGCAGATACACACACACACACACACACTACATAGCATACACTTATACATGCAGATACACACACACTACATAGCATACACTTATACATGCAGATACATACACACTACATAGCATACACTTACACATGCAGATACACACACACTACATAGCATACACTTATACATGCAGCATACACTTATACATGCAGATACATAGACACTACATAGTATACACTTATACATGCAGACACACACACACTACATAGCATACACTTATACATGCAGATACACACACACTACATAGCATACACTTATACATGCAGATACACACACACTACATAGTATACTCTTATACATGCAGATACACACACACACAACATAACTTACACTTATACATGCAGATACACACACACTACATAGTATACACTTATACATGCAGATACACACACACTACATAGTATACACTTACACATGCAGATACACACACACTACATAGCATACACTTATACATGCAGACACACGCACACTACATAGTATACTCTTATACATGCAGATACACACACACTACATAGCATACACTTATACATGCAGATACACACACACTACATAGCATACACTTATACATGCAGCATACACTTATACATGCAGATACATAGACATTACATAGTATACACTTATACAGGCAGACACACACACACACTACATAGCATACACTTATACATGCAGATACACACACACTACATAGCATACACTTATACATGCAGACACACACACACTACATAGTATACTCTTATACATGCAGACACACACACACACACACTACATAGCATACACTTATACATGCAGATACACACTTATACATGCAGATACACATACACACACTACATAGCTTACATTTATACATGCAGACACACACACACTACATAGCATAAACTTATTCATACAGATACACACACACAGTTATGGATACAGATATACACACACACACTACATCATATATGGGTATCTGTAATTCATTGTATGGGGTCCTGGGGTTGGCAAGCACATTAGCTGGCAGTCTGCGGCTGCCACTGTTCGTTACACTGTTCTTTACCCTGGTATTAGCACTGCTCATTGTATAAAACTGAAGGCATGCTAGTATTATCACCAGGGGTTAGATATCATCATTACCAGAGGTAGGTTAGAGAGGTCACCATTACCCATGGTCAGAGTGTATACAGCCTTCTTCTTACTCCTGCTTAACCCACACACCATTCCTTTTCCACATGGAATATAACAGGTATCTAACCCTGTGAGAGCAAAGCCAGCTGCTTCTGAGTATGGGCCCAATAGAATTGTAACCCCTTAAGGACCACAGCACTTTTCCATTTTCTGTCCGTTTGGGACCAAGGCTATTTTTACATTTCTGCTGTGTTTGTGTTTAGCTGTAATTTTCCTCTTACTCATTTACTGTACCCACACATATTATATACCGTTTTTCTCGCCATTAAATGGACTTTCTAAAGATACCATTATTTTCATCATATCTTATAATTTACTATAAAAAAAATTATAAAATATGAGGAAAAAATAGAAAAAAACACACTTTTTCTAACTTTGACCCCCAAAATCTGTTACACATCTACAACCACCAAAAAACACCCATGCTAAATAGTTTCTAAATTTTGTCCTGAGTTTAGAAATACCCAATGTTTACATGTGCTTTGCTTTTTTTGCAAGTTATAGGGAAATAAATACAAGTAGCACTTTGCTATTTCCAAACCACTTTTTTTTTTTAAATTAGCGCTAGTTACATTGGGACACTGATATCTTTCAGGAATCCCTGAATATCCCTTGACATGCATATATTTTTTTTTAGAAGACATCCCAAAGTATTGATCTAGGCCCATTTTGGTATATTTCATGCCACCATTTCACTACCAAATGCGATCAAATAAAAAAATTTGTTCACTTTTTCACAAATTGTTTCACAAACTTTAGGTTTCTCACTGAAATTATTTACAAACAACTTGTGCAATTATGGCATACATGGTTGTAAATGCTTCTCTGGGATCCCCTTTGTTCATAAATTGCAGACATATATGGCTTTGGCATTGCTTTTTGGTATTTAGAAGGCCGCAAAATGCCACTGCGCACCACACATGTATTATGCCCAGCATTGAAGGGGTTAATTAGGAAGCTTGTAGGGAGCTTTTAGGGTTAATTTTAGCTTTAGTATAATGTAGTAGACAACCCAAAGTATTGATCTAGGCCCATTTTGGTATATTTCATGCCACCATTTCACCGCCAAATGCTAACAAATAAAAATAAAGCGTTAAATTTTTCACAATTTTAGGTTTCTCACTGAAATTATTTACAAACAGCTTGTGCAATTATGGCATAAATGGTTGTAAAAGCTTCTCTGGGATCCCCTTTGTTCAGAAATAGCAGACATATATGGCTTTGGCTTTGCTTTTTGGTAATTAGAAGGCAGCTAAATGCCGTTGCGCACCACACGTCTATAATGCCCAGCATTGAAGGGGTTAATTAGGGAGCTTGTAGGGAGCTTGCAGGGTTAATTTTAGCTTTAGTGTAGGTATCAACCTCCCACATGACACATCACACCCCCTGATCCCTCCCAAACAGCTCTCTTCCCTCCCCCACCCCACAATTGTCCCCGCCATCTTAAGTACTGGCAGTAAGTCTGCCAGTACTAAAATAAGAGTTTTTTGGGGATTTAAAAAAAAAAAAAAAAAGATAATTCTGCTCTGTAGGATCCCCCCTTAGCCCCCAACTTCCCTGATCCCCCCCCCCCCCCAAACAGCTCTCTAACCCCCCTCTCGGCCTTATTATGCGCCATATTGGGTACTGGCTGTCTGCCAGTACCCAGTTTGAAATCAAATATGTTTTTTATAACATTTTATTATTTTGTTATTTTAAAAATAGTATTTTCTGTAGTGTAGCAGCGCCCCCTCAACCCCCAACCTCCCACCCTCCCAGATCGTTAACATTTGTAATGTTCCCACCCTCTCTCCCACCGAGTACCACCTTACAGTGTTCCATAGTGTAGGGTTCCCACCCGCCCGCGCGCGCACCCGCTCCCGTGCACGTGCGCGCACCCGCTCCCGTGCACGTGCGCGCACCCGATCCCGTGCACGCTCACGCACCCGCACACTCGATCCCGCCCCCCTTCCCCACCGATGGCCGCCCACCCACCTCCCACGATCAGCTCCCACCCACCAACGAACAGGGCCATTGATGGCCGATGCAGAGAGGGCCACAGGGTGGCTCTCTCTTCATCGGACGGCTAAAAAATGCTATAGCAGGATGCCTCAATATCGAGGCATCACTGCTATAACATGAAAGCAGTGGGAAGTGATCAGAATCGCTTCCACTGCTTTCAAAGACCAACGACGTACGGGGTACGTCCTTGGTCATTAACTGCATTTTTTTGCAGGACGTACCCATATGTCGTTGGTCGTTAAGGGGTTAAATTTTTTTTTTTTTTTTTAAATGCCCGGGGCAAATCGGGACAGATGGCTAGCAACTCGGGACAGAGGCACAGACCCCTAAAATTGGGACTGTCCTGCGAAAATCGGGACAGTTGAGGGGTATGTATTCAGACGTGTTTAAAGTGTACCTGCACATATGTGGTTTATGTCCTCAGTTGTACCCTTTGTCATTTACAGTATGTGGGACTCACCACAACAGAAGTAAAGGTCCGCATCTGAAATCATTTGTCGACAATACAAGCAGGAACGGCATCTACACCTTTGGTGCAGCATTTTGCTAAAAATCACCATAGCAGTGTTAATTCACTGAAATGGCAGGCTATTGAAAGAGTCACCTGTCCCCCTAGGGGAGGTGATAGGGACAGGCTGCTGCAGAAGAGGGAAATGTTTTGGATTTTCAGACTTCAGACTCGTGTACCCACTGGTTTGAATTCTGAATATGATCTGATCAATTTTTGGCAATGATCAATTGTGCCATAGATCTTTATTTCCTCTTCTGCGGCGGCTGTTTCTATACCCTTTAATTGTTCCTTCAGTTTTCCCCTCTCCCCCTTTCCCCTTCCCCCCCCCCTTTCCCCTTTTTCCCTCTTTTCTGTGCATCCATGTATATTTATATATATATTTCCATACATATATTAAGAGTTTTCCATGGTCTTCTTTATCTTTGTGTTTATTTTTGATTTTTTATTTACCATAAAGGCGGGCTTGGTGTTTACTTGCTGCATCACCCTATTTTCACACAGAGTGAAATATACTAGTGCATATGCACTGGAAGTTTAGTGTAGCTTGAAATTTTACCACTACTGGAACTAATTATCAATATGAATATGTGTAGTTATAAGGGTTTATGCAGCGCTAATACACCACACTGTTATGAGTTAGTTTTGTATATAATTAGGTAACCTCTTTATCTAACTTCTTCCATTTTAACAATCCTATATTATAAAAGACAAGTGTTTGTCTGAAGCCGTCATGCGCAGTACAGACAAACACTTGGCCTTAGATTCTATTCTCGCGCACCTCGGCATAGCTGACAGCTGACAGATTGGGAGCGCGAGGTACACAGCATACAAGCAGCTGTGAGATAGGGAGCGCGAGCTACTCAACAGCTGTGAGGTCTGCTGCGTGAGAAGCGGCAACGCGCTCCCCAGACCTCACAGCTGTTTGTGGCCGACGGGAGCGTCGCGAGGGGCGTGGCCGGGCGTCGCGAGGGGCGTGACCGGGCGTCGCGAGGGGCGTGGCCAGGCGGGTGTTGCCGCGATGGGGCGTGGCCGGGCGGGGTCCCGCGAAGACAGAGCCAGAGAGGGAGCAGGAGGGGGGGGGGCAGAGAGCCAAAGAGAAGGAGGGGGGGGCAGAGAGCCAAAGAGAAGGGGGGGCAGAGGGGCAGAGAGCCAAAGAGAAGGGGGGGGCAGAGAGCCAAAGAGAAGGGGGGGGGGGGCAGAGAGCCAAAGAGAAGGGGGGGGCAGAGAGCCAAAGAGAAGGGGGGGCAGAGAGCCAAAGAGAAGGGGGCAGAGAGCCAAAGAGAAGGGGGGGGCAGAGAGCCAAAGAGAAGGGGGGGGCAGAGAGCCAAAGAGAAGGGGGGGCAGAGAGCCAAAGAGAAGGGGGGGCAGAGAGCCAAAGAGAAGGGGGGGGGGCAGAGAGCCAAAGAGAAGGGGGGGCAGAGAGCCAAAGAGAAGGGGGGGGGCAGAGAGCCAAAGAGAAGGGGGGGGCAGAGAGCCAAAGAGAAGGGGGGGGCAGAGAGCCAAAGAGAAGGGGGGGGGCAGAGAGCCAAAGAGAAGGGGGGGGGCAGAGAGCCAAAGAGAAGGGGGGGGCAGAGAGCCAAAGAGAAGGGGGGGGCAGAGAGCCAAAGAGAAGGGGGGAGCAGAGAGCCAAAGAGAAGGGGGGGGGCAGAGAGCCAAAGAGAAGGGGGGGCAGAGAGCCAAAGAGAAGGGGGGGCAGAGAGCCAAAGAGAAGGGGGGGGCAGAGAGCCAAAGAGAAGGGGGGGGGGCAGAGAACCAAAGAGAAGGGGGGGGGCAGAGAGCCAAAGAGAAGGCGGGGGGGGCAGAGAGCCAAAGAGAAGGGGGGGCAGAGAGCCAAAGAGAAGGGGGGGGGCAGAGAGCCAAAGAGAAGGGGGGGCAGAGAGCCAAAGAGAAGGGGGGGCAGAGAGCCAAAGAGAAGGGGGGGGCAGAGAGCCAAAGAGAAGGGGGGGCAGAGAACCAAAGAGAAGGGGGGGCAGAGAGCCAAAGAGAAGGCGGGGGGGCAGAGAGCCAAAGAGAAGGCGGGGGGGCAGAGAGCCAAAGAGAAGGGGGGGGCAGAGAGCCAAAGAGAAGGGGGGGGCAGAGAGCCAAAGAGAAGGGGGGGGCAGAGAGCCAAAGAGAAGGGGGGGGGCAGAGAGCTGACAGCTGACAGATTGGGAGCGCGAGGTACACAGCATACAAGCAGCTGTGAGATAGGGAGCGCGAGCTACTCAACAGCTGTGAGGTCTGCTGCGTGAGAAGCGGCAACGCGCTCCCCAGACCTCACAGCTGTTTGTGGCCGATGGGAGCATCGCGAGGGGCGTGGCCGGGCGTCGCGAGGGGCGTGACCGGGCGTCGCGAGGGGCGTGGCCGGGCGGGTGTTGCCGCGATGGGGCGTGGCCGGGCGGGGTCCCGCGAAGACAGAGCCAGAGAGGGAGCAGGAGGGGGGGGGGGGGCAGAGAGCCAAAGAGAAGGGGGGGGGCAGAGAGCCAAAGAGAAGGGGGGGGGCAGAGGGGCAGAGAGCCAAAGAGAAGGGGGGGGCAGAGAGCCAAAGAGAAGGGGGGGGGCAGAGAGCCAAAGAGAAGGGGGGGGCAGAGAGCCAAAGAGAAGGGGGGGCAGAGAGCCAAAGAGAAGGGGGCAGAGAGCCAAAGAGAAGGGGGGGGCAGAGAGCCAAAGAGAAGGGGGGGGCAGAGAGCCAAAGAGAAGGGGGGGGGCAGAGAGCCAAAGAGAAGGGGGGGCAGAGAGCCAAAGAGAAGGGGGGGGGGCAGAGAGCCAAAGAGAAGGGGGGGGCAGAGAGCCAAAGAGAAGGGGGGGGCAGAGAGCCAAAGAGAAGGGGGGGGCAGAGAGCCAAAGAGAAGGGGGGGGGCAGAGAGCCAAAGAGAAGGGGGGGGGCAGAGAGCCAAAGAGAAGGGGGGGGGCAGAGAGCCAAAGAGAAGGGGGGGAGTAGAGAGCCAAAGAGAAGGGGGGGGGCAGAGAGCCAAAGAGAAGGGGGGGCAGAGAGCCAAAGAGAAGGGGGGGCAGAGAGCCAAAGAGAAGGGGGGGGCAGAGAGCCAAAGAGAAGGGGGGGGCAGAGAACCAAAGAGAAGGGGGGGGCAGAGAGCCAAAGAGAAGGCGGGGGGGGCAGAGAGCCAAAGAGAAGGCGGGGGGGGGCAGAGAGCCAAAGAGAAGGGGGGGCAGAGAGCCAAAGAGAAGGGGGGGGGCAGAGAGCCAAAGAGAAGGGGGGGCAGAGAGCCAAAGAGAAGGGGGGGCAGAGAGCCAAAGAGAAGGGGGGGGCAGAGAGCCAAAGAGAAGGGGGGGGCAGAGAACCAAAGAGAAGGGGGGGCAGAGAGCCAAAGAGAAGGCGGGGGGCAGAGAGCCAAAGAGAAGGCGGGGGGGGGCAGAGAGCCAAAGAGAAGGGGGGGGCAGAGAGCCAAAGAGAAGGGGGGGGGCAGAGAGCCAAAGAGAAGGGGGGGGGCAGAGAGCCAAAGAGAAGGGGGGGCAGAGAGCCAAAGAGAAGGGGGGGGGCAGAGAGCCAAAGAGAAGGGGGGGCAGAGAGCCAAAGAGAAGGGGGGGCAGAGAGCCAAAGAGAAGGAGGGGGGCAGAGAGCCAAAGAGAAGGGGGGGGCAGAGAGCCAAAGAGAAGGGGGGGGGGCAGAGAGCGTAAGAGAAGGGGGTCAGAGAGCCAAAGAGATGGGGGGGCAGAGAGCCAAAGAGAAGGGGGGGCAGAGAGCCAAAGAGAAGGGGGGGGCAGAGAGCCAAAGAGAAGGGGGGGAGAGAGAGCCAAAGAGAAGGGGGGGGGAGAGAGAGCCAAAGAGAAGGGGGGGAAGAGAGCCAAAGAGAAGGGGGGGAGAGCCAAAGAGAAGGGGGGGAGAGCCAAAGAGGGGGGAGAGAGAGAGCCAAAGAGGAAAAAGAGCCAAAAAGGAGAGAGAGCCAAAGAGGGGGGGCAGAGAGCCAAAGAGGGGGGAGAGAGAGCCAAAGAGGGGGGGGGGGAGAGCCAAAGGGGGGGGAGAGAGCTAAAGGGGGGGAGAGCCAAAGAGGGGGGAGAGAGAGAGCCAAAGAGGAAAGAGAGCCAAAGAGGAGAGCAAAAGAGGGGAGAGAGCCAAAGAGGGGGGAGAGAGAGCCAAAGAGGGGGGGCAGAGCCAAAGAGGGGGGGAGCCAAAGAGGGGGGGAGAGCACCAAAGAGGGGGGAGAGAACAAAAGAGGGGGGAGAGAGCCAAAGAGGGGAGGGGAGAGCAAAAGAGGGCGGGGAGAGCCAAAGAGGGGGGGGAGCCAAAGGGGAGGGGAGAGCCAAAGAGGGGGGAGAGAGAGAGCCAAAGAGGAGAGAGAGCCAAAGAGGGGGGAGAGAGAGCCAAAGAGGGGGGAGAGAGAGCCAAAGGGGGGGGAGCCAAAGAGGGGAGAGAGAGAGCCAAAGAGGAGAGAGAGAAAAAGAGGGGAGAGAGCCAAAGAGGGGGGGGGGAGAGCCAAAGAAGGGGGGAGAGCCAAAGAGGGGGGGGAGAGCCAAAGGGGGGGGGAGAGCCAAAGAGGGGGGAGAGAGAGCAAAAGAAAGGATGGAGAGAGCCAAAGAGGGGAGAGAGAGAGCAAAAGAGGGGAGAGAGAGAGCAAAAGAGGGGAGAGAGAGAACAAAGGAGAGGGGGGAGAGAAAGCAAAAGAGAGGGGGGAAAGAAAGCAAAAGAGAGGGGGGAAGAGAGAGCAAAAGAAAGGGGGGAGAGAGCAAGGGGTGGGACCGCTGTTCTGAAAAAAATGGCCCGTGTACACGGGCTTTAGTACTAGTTCCTTATATTTCATGCGATAGAAAATGATCAGATGACAGGAAAGGAAATAAATATATATTTACTCTTTTTCATTTAATTGTGTATCTATTATGTTAACGGTCAAGGTCTAAATTTACACATTATATCTGTCATTTACAGTCTATTCTGATGTTTTGAAAAATATTTCAGTAATTCTATAGATGTATTGTTTTCTATTATGCTTTTGTATTTTACTGTTAATACATCATGGCCAGTTGACATTTTGACAGCATAAAGTGTGCATGTGTGTAATCTATCTATTGCTATCTAATCTCTCTTTTTTAACTAACATTTAAAGGAATTTAGTTAACATTCATTTAATCAATATTTCTACATATATATTTATATAAGTTGAAGTTTGGTGACAGGCACTTTGTAATTTAAATTTCTAATTGAAATATAGTATTTCACTGTTTAAGTACTCAAAGAGTTAAAATTGTATCACAATGTGCAATTTTGTTTTTACCCAATCAGGGTGATCCTGGTGCTTTTTAAGGTACACAGGTGCATAGTCCAGTAGCTATGATTACGGCCCCTGGCCGAAACATGATAGCGGACTCATTGTTGTGAATGTACTTGTGGCTTTCCCTGGAGTGTTTTTATCCATGTTTCAATAAAGACTGTTTGTTTTTAAAGACTGCTGCTAGCAATTTTTTTCTACTACATTTATATATATATATATATATATATATATATATATATATATATATATATATATAGTAGCAAAAGTAAAAACTTGCAATCACTGGATCTTTTAAAAAATCAGATTTACTGTGATAAATGTAACGTTTCGGGAATTTTACATCCCCTTCCTCAGACACAAGTGATACAGAAAACAATGCCTTTATGGCCAAACATAGTATAAACCCCACCCCCCAATTGGACAAAAAAAAACGCCAAAAAACGGTTGTCATGGTAACCACTAGGTCACAAATAATCAACATTGTGAAATTATTCATATAAAATCTGAGTACATCTTACTCATAGTGCTATTCAACATAATGATGTGACTTATATAAACAGAGGATACAAGAAAACATGGATAGCATGCAACAAGAAAAAACGTACAGTTCCACACCTATACGGATTTGACAATAAGACATTTGTAAGGATGAGCTCACTTCTAATTAGGTATATACCCTGTCAGGCAAATATGCACATGTCACTAGCCTCTATATACTGTTAGGATTCCAATGTGGCATATATTGCTAGCATAAAAGCGCCACTTACCCCTTGCGATTTGGAATGTTTCCAGCAGACACTCCTGTATCCGCAGAAGCATCGCCATTCAGTCCGTGATACCAGACGTTATGAACTCAGTCACAGAGAAGGCATTGACCAATCAACATGCGGCTCTCAGGTAACCTTGGAAACATAACTAAAACAACACAGCGGAAAGCGCCCCCAAGGCTTACCAGCACATCACTTGCACAATCTATACCTCAAGGAAATCTGATTGTAAATCTCTGCACTTACAGTCCCTGACTGCTTATAATATTATACAAAGATCGTTTATATCGGATACCGCCCCTGTCCTTTAGGTAAAATGTTGGTTAAAAACAGGCAAGCATCTATATTGTGATATGTCCCAAATCTATAAAGAGATAATACCTAACCATTACAACCATTATCTCAAACACTGTGTGTATCATAGGCAGGATAATACAGATATGTCTAGTCTGTTCAAATACTGTGGCGTATGACAAGTGTCACGGAACTTAAAGGACACTCTAAATATATCCAAAGTAAATTGCACTTAACACAGCTATAAACTAAATAATGAAGATAATGGGTGTTAGATGTCTTATTGTCAAATCCGTATAGGTATGGAACTGTACGTTTTTTCTTGTTGCATACTATCCATGTTTTTCTTGTGTCCTCTGTTTATATAAGTCACATCATTATGTTGAATAGCACTATGAGTAAGATGTACTCAGACTTTATATGAATATTTTCACAATGTTAATTATTTGTGACTTAGTGGTTACCATGACAACCGTTTTTTAGTGTGTTTTTTTGTCTAATTGGTGGGTGGGGTTTATACTATGTTTGGCCATAAAGGCATTGTTTTCTGTATCACTTGTGTCTGAGGAAGGGGATGTAAAATTCCCGAAACGTTACATTTATCACAGTAAATCTGATTTTTAAAAAGATCCAGTAGATCACTAGCACCCTGGCAGATGAAGGAAGGTGAGAGTGCACATCCTGGCTATGTTATATATATCAATTAAATATCACTCACCAATACATACATACATATACATACAATACCTGACATACATAAAAAAAATATATATATACACACACACACAGTATATACACACACATGATTATATATAGGTATTAATATATACAGATATACTGTATATAGGAATATCTTTAAAAAAATATATAGAAAATTTTCTATTATGTGAAGAACATTGGAATGTGAAATATGTTCAGTACATATACAGTTAAACCCTTTATTAAATACTAAAATTGAATAAAAAATTATTTTTTAAAATAGTTGACTGCAAATAGATCCTATATATATATATGTGTGTGTAAATATCTATTTACGTGTTTTTGTTTTACTGTATATTTACTGTACATGTTTAACATTCCAATGTTCTTCACTTACAGGAAAATGTCTTTATTGTAAATACATATATATATATATACACACACAAACATATATATATATGTATATATATATACACACACAAACATATATATATATATATATATATATATATATATGTATATATACCGTACATACACCTGTTTATCTATTCCAATAAGTACCAGACATATATAGAAATATACATTTAATAATATGGTCATTGAGAAAATTATGTTGCAAACGAATCGCGTTTCACCATGTCCACTGCTAGTTTTCTACAGTGGGCTTTTTGTCATTGCTTTGAATGAATAAAGCCATTTCTCATCACTGACTCCGTCATCTGGGTGCACTGGACTATTTAATAAAACAATGTAAATTTATTTCTATTTGAAGAACATAAGAATGTTAAATATATGTTTTGCTCATAGGTTTTAGATTTAGATTTAAGACAGTCGGGTTAGCGCACATGAAAATGTAGTAATCTTAAGGCACATTAATGAAATATTAAATATAAAATATTTTAAAAATGTATAAAGATTATTTTACATATTGTCAAATATTTTAAATAATCCATAGAGTATATCCATATTTTTTTAGTTTTCTGACACTTTTTGGTCTCACATAACAGTTAACCTGAGCATGAAACGTGTTTAACCTTGTTGCTCAGACGGACTTTGTGTGAGACATCAGGAGAGGGCTCTGGTCATGTAGAGACTTTATTATTTGACGTGATTAAGAATTATTTTAGGATATAGTGTTCCACTGTGTCATGTACTGATGTGTGATAGATATAGTGTGTCACTGTGTCATGTACTGTACTGATGTGTGATAGATATAGTGTGTCACTGTGTCATGTGCTAATGTGTGATAGATATAGTTTGTCACTGTGTCACGTACTGATGTGTGATAGATATAGTGTGTCACTGTGTCATGTACTGATGTGTGATAGATATAGTGTGGCACTGTGTCATGTACTGTACTGATGTGTGATAGATATAGTGTGTCACTGTGTCATGTGCTAATGTGTGATAGATATAGTTTGTCACTGTGTCACGTACTGATGTATAATAGATACAGTGTTCCACTGTGTCATGTACTGATGTGTGATAGATATAGTGTGTCACTGTGTCATGTACTGGTGTGTGATAGATATAGTGTGTCACTGTGTAATGTACTGATGTGTGATAGATATAGTGTGTCACTGTGTCATGTACTGATGTGTGATAGATATAGTGTGTCACTGTGTCACGTACTGTGTGATAGATATAGTGTGTCACTGTGTCATGTACTGTACTGATGTGTGATAGATATAGTGTGTCACCGTGTCATGTACTGATGTGTGATAGATATAGTGTGTCACTGTGTCACGTACTGTGTGATAGATATAGTGTGTCACTGTGTCACGTACTGATGTATAATAGATATAGTGTGTCACTGTGTCATGTACTGATGTGTGATAGATATAGTGTGTCACTGTGTCATGTACTGATGTGTGATAGATATAGTGTGTCACTGTGTCATGTACTGGTGTGTGATAGATATAGTGTGTCACTGTGTAATGTACTGATGTGTGATAGATATAGTGTGTCACTGTGTCATGTACTGATGTGTGTTAGATATAGTGTGTCACTGTGTCATGTACTGATGTGTGATAGATATAGTGTGTCACTGTGTCATGTACTGTACTGATGTGTGATAGATATAGTGTGTCACTGTGTCATGTGCTAATGTGTGATAGATATAGTTTGTCACTGTGTCATGTACTGTACTGATGTGTGATAGATATAGTGTGTCACTGTGTCACGTACTGATGTATAATAGATATAGTGTGTCACTGTGTCATGTACTGATGTGTGATAGATATAGTGTGTCACTGTGTCATGTACTGATGTGTGATAGATATAGTGTGTCACTGTGTCATGTACTGATGTGTGATAGATATAGTGTGTCACTGTGTCATGTACTGATATGTGATAGATATAGTGTGTCACTGTGTCATGTACTGGTGTGTGATAGATATAGTGTGTCACTGTGTCATGTACTGTACTGATGTGTGATAGATATAGTGTGTCACTGTGTCATGTGCTAATGTGTGATAGATATAGTTTGTCACTGTGTCACGTACTGATGTGTGATAGATATAGTGTGTCACTGTGTCATGTACTGATGTGTGATAGATATAGTGTGGCACTGTGTCATGTACTGTACTGATGTGTGATAGATATAGTGTGTCACTGTGTCATGTGCTAATGTGTGATAGATATAGTTTGTCACTGTGTCACGTACTGATGTATAATAGATACAGTGTTCCACTGTGTCATGTACTGATGTGTGATAGATATAGTGTGTCACTGTGTCATGTACTGGTGTGTGATAGATATAGTGTGTCACTGTGTAATGTACTGATGTGTGATAGATATAGTGTGTCACTGTGTCATGTACTGTACTGATGAGTGATAGATATAGTGTGTCACTGTGTCATGTACTGTACTGATGTGTGATAGATATAGTGTGTCACTGTGTCATGTGCTAATGTGTGATAGATATAGTTTGTCACTGTGTCACGTACTGATGTGTGATAGATATAGTGTGTCACTGTGTCATGTACTGATGTGTGATAGATATAGTGTGGCACTGTGTCATGTACTGTACTGATGTGTGATAGATATAGTGTGTCACTGTGTCATGTGCTAATGTGTGATAGATATAGTTTGTCACTGTGTCACGTACTGATGTATAATAGATACAGTGTTCCACTGTGTCATGTACTGATGTGTGATAGATATAGTGTGTCACTGTGTCATGTACTGATGTGTGATAGATATAGTGTGTCACTGTGTCATGTACTGATGTGTGATAGATATAGTGTGTCACTGTGTCATGTACTGATGTGTGTTAGATATAGTGTGTCACTGTGTCATGTACTGATGTGTGATAGATATAGTGTGTCACTGTGTCATGTACTGTACTGATGTGTGATAGATATAGTGTGTCACTGTGTCATGTGCTAATGTGTGATAGATATAGTTTGTCACTGTGTCATGTACTGTACTGATGTGTGATAGATATAGTGTGTCACTGTGTCACGTACTGATGTATAATAGATATAGTGTGTCACTGTGTCATGTACTGATGTGTGATAGATATAGTGTGTCACTGTGTCATGTACTGATGTGTGATAGAATTAGTGTGTCACTGTGTCATGTACTGATGTGTGATAGATATAGTGTGTCACTGTGTCATGTACTGATATGTGATAGATATAGTGTGTCACTGTGTCATGTACTGTGTGTGTGATAGATATAGTGTGTCACTGTGTCATGTACTGTACTGATGTGTGATAGATATAGTGTGTCACTGTGTCATGTACTGATGTGTAATAGATATAGTGTGTCACTGTGTCATGTACTGATATGTGATAGATATAGTGTGTCACTGTGTCATGTACTGGTGTGTGATAGATATAGTGTGTCACTGTGTCATGTAATGATGTATAATAGATATAGTGTGTCACTGTGTCATGTACTGTACTGATGTGTGATAGATATAGTGTGTCACTGTGTCATGTACTGATGTGTGAAAGATATAGCGTGTCACTGTGTCATGTACTGATGTGTGATAGATATAGTGTGTCACTGTGTCATGTACTGATGTGTAATAGATATAGTGTGTCACTGTGTCATGTACTGATATGTGATAGATATAGTGTGTCACTGTGTCATGTACTGATGTGTGATAGATATAGTGTGTCACTGTGTCATGTACTGATGTGTGATAGATATAGTGTGTCACTGTGTCATGTACTGATGTGTGATAGATATAGTGTGTCACTGTGTCATGTACTGATGTGTGATAGATATAGTGTGTCACTGTGTCATGTACTGATGTGTAATAGATATAGTGTGTCACTGTGTCATGTACTGATGTGTGATAGATATAGTGTGTCACTGTGTCATGTACTGTACTGATGTGTGATAGATATAGTGTGTCACTGTGTCATGTACTGTACTGATGTGTGATAGATATAGTGTGTCACTGTGTCATGTACTGATGTGTGATAGATATAGTGTGTCACTGTGTCATGTACTGTACTGATGTGTGATAGATATAGTGTGTCACTGTGTCATGTACTGATGTGTGATAGATATAGTGTGTCACTGTGTCATGTACTGATGTGTGATAGATATAGTGTGTCACTGTGTCATATACTGATGTGTGATAGATATAGTGTGTCACTGTGTCATGTACTGATGTGTGATAGATATAGCGTGTCACTGTGTCATGTACTGTACTGATGTGTGATAGATATAGTGTGTCACTGTGTCATGTACTGATGTGTGATAGATATAGTGTGTCACTGTGTCACGTACTGATGTATAATACACATAGTGTGTCACTGTGTCATGTACTGATGTGTGATAGATATAGTGTGTCACTGTGTCATGTACTGATGTGTGATAGATATAGTGTGTCACTGTGTCATGTACTGATGTGTGATAGATATAGTGTGTCACTGTGTCATGTACTGATGTGTGATAGATATAGTGTGTCACTGTGTCATGTACTGATGTGTGATAGATATAGTGTGTCACTGTGTCACGTACTGATATATAATAGATACAGTGTTCCACTGTGTCATGTACTGATGTGTGATAGATATATATACAGTCGGGTTAGCGCACATGAAAATGTAGTAATCTTAAGGCACATTAATGAAATATTAAATATAAAATATTTTAAAAATGTATAAAGATTATTTTACATATTGTCAAATATTTTAAATAATCCATAGAGTATATCCATATTTTTTTAGTTTTCTGACACTTTTTGGTCTCGCATAACAGTTAACCTTAGCATGAAACGTGTTTAACCTTGTTGCTCAGACGGACTTTGTGTGAGACATCAGGAGAGGGCTCTGGTCATGTAGAGACTTTATTATTTGACGTGATTAAGAATTATTTTAGGATATAGTGTGGCACTGTGTCACGTACTGATGTATAATAGATATAGTGTGTCACTGTGTCATGTACTGATGTGTGATAGATATAGTGTGTCACTGTGTCATGTACTGATGTGTGATAGATATAGTGTGTCACTGTGTCATGTACTGATGTGTAATAGATATAGTGTGTCACTGTGTCATGTACTGATATGTGATAGATATAGTGTGTCACTGTGTCATGTACTGGTGTGTGATAGATATAGTGTGTCACTGTGTCATGTAATGATGTATAATAGATATAGTGTGTCACTGTGTCATGTACTGTACTGATGTGTGATAGATATAGTGTGTCACTGTGTCATGTACTGATGTGTGAAAGATATAGCGTGTCACTGTGTCATGTACTGATGTGTGATAGATATAGTGTGTCACTGTGTCATGTACTGATGTGTAATAGATATAGTGTGTCACTGTGTCATGTACTGATATGTGATAGATTATAGTGTGTCACTGTGTCATGTACTGATGTGTGATAGATATAGTGTGTCACTGTGTCATGTACTGATGTGTGATAGATATAGTGTGTCACTGTGTCATGTACTGATGTGTGATAGATATAGTGTGTCACTGTGTCATGTACTGATGTGTGATAGATATAGTGTGTCACTGTGTCATGTACTGATGTGTAATAGATATAGTGTGTCACTATGTCATGTACTGATGTGTGATAGATATAGTGTGTCACTGTGTCTTGTACTGTACTGATGTGTGATAGATATAGTGTGTCACTGTGTCATGTACTGTACTGATGTGTGATAGATATAGTGTGTCACTGTGTCATGTACTGATGTGTGATAGATATAGTGTGTCACTGTGTCATGTACTGTACTGATGTGTGATAGATATAGTGTGTCACTGTGTCATGTACTGATGTGTGATAGATATAGTGTGTCACTGTGTCATGTACTGATGTGTGATAGATATAGTGTGTCACTGTGTCATGTACTGATGTGTGATAGATATAGTGTGTCACTGTGTCATGTACTGATGTGTGATAGATATAGCGTGTCACTGTGTCATGTACTGTACTGATGTGTGATAGATATAGTGTGTCACTGTGTCATGTACTGATGTGTGATAGATATAGTGTGTCACTGTGTCACGTACTGATGTATAATACACATAGTGTGTCACTGTGTCATGTACTGATGTGTGATAGATATAGTGTGTCACTGTGTCATGTACTGATGTGTGATAGATATAGTGTGTCACTGTGTCATGTACTGATGTGTGATAGATATAGTGTGTCACTGTGTCATGTACTGATGTGTGATAGATATAGTGTGTCACTGTGTCATGTACTGATGTGTGATAGATATAGTGTGTCACTGTGTCACGTACTGATGTATAATAGATACAGTGTTCCACTGTGTCATGTACTGATGTGTGATAGATATATATACAGTCGGGTTAGCGCACATGAAAATGTAGTAATCTTAAGGCACATTAATGAAATATTAAATATAAAATATTTTAAAAATGTATAAAGATTATTTTACATATTGTCAAATATTTTAAATAATCCATAGAGTATATCCATATTTTTTTAGTTTTCTGACACTTTTTGGTCTCGCATAACAGTTAACCTGAGCATGAAACGTGTTTAACCTTGTTGCTCAGACGGACTTTGTGTGAGACATCAGGAGAGGGCTCTGGTCATGTAGAGACTTTATTATTTGACGTGATTAAGAATTATTTTAGGATATAGTGTTCCACTGTGTCCATGTACTGATGTGTGATAGATATAGTGTGTCACTGTGTCATGTACTGTACTGATGTGTGATAGATATAGTGTGTCACTGTGTCATGTGCTAATGTGTGATAGATATAGTTTGTCACTGTGTCACGTACTGATGTGTGATAGATATAGTGTGTCACTGTGTCATGTACTGATGTGTGATAGATATAGTGTGGCACTGTGTCATGTACTGTACTGATGTGTGATAGATATAGTGTGTCACTGTGTCATGTGCTAATGTGTGATAGATATAGTTTGTCACTGTGTCACGTACTGATGTATAATAGATACAGTGTTCCACTGTGTCATGTACTGATGTGTGATAGATATAGTGTGTCACTGTGTCATGTACTGGTGTGTGATAGATATAGTGTGTCACTGTGTCATGTACTGATGTGTGATAGATATAGTGTGTCACTGTGTCATGTACTGATGTGTGTTAGATATAGTGTGTCACTGTGTCATGTACTGATGTGTGATAGATATAGTGTGTCACTGTGTCATGTACTGTACTGATGTGTGATAGATATAGTGTGTCACTGTGTCATGTGCTAATGTGTGATAGATATAGTTTGTCACTGTGTCATGTACTGTACTGATGTGTGATAGATATAGTGTGTCACTGTGTCACGTACTGATGTATAATAGATATAGTGTGTCACTGTGTCATGTACTGATGTGTGATAGATATAGTGTGTCACTGTGTCATGTACTGATGTGTGATAGATATAGTGTGTCACTGTGTCATGTACTGATGTGTGATAGATATAGTGTGTCACTGTGTCATGTACTGATATGTGATAGATATAGTGTGTCACTGTGTCATGTACTGGTGTGTGATAGATATAGTGTGTCACTGTGTCATGTACTGTACTGATGTGTGATAGATATAGTGTGTCACTGTGTCATGTGCTAATGTGTGATAGATATAGTTTGTCACTGTGTCACGTACTGATGTGTGATAGATATAGTGTGTCACTGTGTCATGTACTGATGTGTGATAGATATAGTGTGGCACTGTGTCATGTACTGTACTGATGTGTGATAGATATAGTGTGTCACTGTGTCATGTGCTAATGTGTGATAGATATAGTTTGTCACTGTGTCACGTACTGATGTATAATAGATACAGTGTTCCACTGTGTCATGTACTGATGTGTGATAGATATAGTGTGTCACTGTGTCATGTACTGGTGTGTGATAGATATAGTGTGTCACTGTGTAATGTACTGATGTGTGATAGATATAGTGTGTCACTGTGTCATGTACTGTACTGATGAGTGATAGATATAGTGTGTCACTGTGTCATGTACTGTACTGATGTGTGATAGATATAGTGTGTCACTGTGTCATGTGCTAATGTGTGATAGATATAGTTTGTCACTGTGTCACGTACTGATGTGTGATAGATATAGTGTGTCACTGTGTCATGTACTGATGTGTGATAGATATAGTGTGGCACTGTGTCATGTACTGTACTGATGTGTGATAGATATAGTGTGTCACTGTGTCATGTGCTAATGTGTGATAGATATAGTTTGTCACTGTGTCACGTACTGATGTATAATAGATACAGTGTTCCACTGTGTCATGTACTGATGTGTGATAGATATAGTGTGTCACTGTGTCATGTACTGGTGTGTGATAGATATAGTGTGTCACTGTGTAATGTACTGATGTGTGATAGATATAGTGTGTCACTGTGTCATGTACTGATGTGTGTTAGATATAGTGTGTCACTGTGTCATGTACTGATGTGTGATAGATATAGTGTGTCACTGTGTCATGTACTGTACTGATGTGTGATAGATATAGTGTGTCACTGTGTCATGTGCTAATGTGTGATAGATATAGTTTGTCACTGTGTCATGTACTGTACTGATGTGTGATAGATATAGTGTGTCACTGTGTCACGTACTGATGTATAATAGATATAGTGTGTCACTGTGTCATGTACTGATGTGTGATAGATATAGTGTGTCACTGTGTCATGTACTGATGTGTGATAGATATAGTGTGTCACTGTGTCATGTACTGATGTGTGATAGATATAGTGTGTCACTGTGTCATGTACTGATATGTGATAGATATAGTGTGTCACTGTGTCATGTACTGGTGTGTGATAGATATAGTGTGTCACTGTGTCATGTACTGTACTGATGTGTGATAGATATAGTGTGTCACTGTGTCATGTACTGATGTGTAATAGATATAGTGTGTCACTGTGTCATGTACTGATATGTGATAGATATAGTGTGTCACTGTGTCATGTACTGGTGTGTGATAGATATAGTGTGTCACTGTGTCATGTAATGATGTATAATAGATATAGTGTGTCACTGTGTCATGTACTGTACTGATGTGTGATAGATATAGTGTGTCACTGTGTCATGTACTGATGTGTGATAGATATAGCGTGTCACTGTGTCATGTACTGATGTGTGATAGATATAGTGTGTCACTGTGTCATGTACTGATGTGTAATAGATATAGTGTGTCACTGTGTCATGTACTGATATGTGATAGATATAGTGTGTCACTGTGTCATGTACTGATGTGTGATAGATATAGTGTGTCACTGTGTCATGTACTGATGTGTGATAGATATAGTGTGTCACTGTGTCATGTACTGATGTGTGATAGATATAGTGTGTCACTGTGTCATGTACTGATGTGTGATAGATATAGTGTGTCACTGTGTCATGTACTGATGTGTAATAGATATAGTGTGTCACTGTGTCATGTACTGATGTGTGATAGATATAGTGTGTCACTGTGTCATGTACTGTACTGATGTGTGATAGATATAGTGTGTCACTGTGTCATGTACTGTACTGATGTGTGATAGATATAGTGTGTCACTGTGTCATGTACTGATGTGTGATAGATATAGTGTGTCACTGTGTCATGTACTGTACTGATGTGTGATAGATATAGTGTGTCACTGTGTCATGTACTGATGTGTGATAGATATAGTGTGTCACTGTGTCATGTACTGATGTGTGATAGATATAGTGTGTCACTGTGTCATATACTGATGTGTGATAGATATAGTGTGTCACTGTGTCATGTACTGATGTGTGATAGATATAGCGTGTCACTGTGTCATGTACTGTACTGATGTGTGATAGATATAGTGTGTCACTGTGTCATGTACTGATGTGTGATAGATATAGTGTGTCACTGTGTCACGTACTGATGTATAATACACATAGTGTGTCACTGTGTCATGTACTGATGTGTGATAGATATAGTGTGTCACTGTGTCATGTACTGATGTGTGATAGATATAGTGTGTCACTGTGTCATGTACTGATGTGTGATAGATATAGTGTGTCACTGTGTCATGTACTGATGTGTGATAGATATAGTGTGTCACTGTGTCATGTACTGATGTGTGATAGATATAGTGTGTCACTGTGTCACGTACTGATATATAATAGATACAGTGTTCCACTGTGTCATGTACTGATGTGTGATAGATATATATACAGTCGGGTTAGCGCACATGAAAATGTAGTAATCTTAAGGCACATTAATGAAATATTAAATATAAAATATTTTAAAAATGTATAAAGATTATTTTACATATTGTCAAATATTTTAAATAATCCATAGAGTATATCCATATTTTTTTAGTTTTCTGACACTTTTTGGTCTCGCATAACAGTTAACCTTAGCATGAAACGTGTTTAACCTTGTTGCTCAGACGGACTTTGTGTGAGACATCAGGAGAGGGCTCTGGTCATGTAGAGACTTTATTATTTGACGTGATTAAGAATTATTTTAGGATATAGTGTGGCACTGTGTCACGTACTGATGTATAATAGATATAGTGTGTCACTGTGTCATGTACTGATGTGTGATAGATATAGTGTGTCACTGTGTCATGTACTGATGTGTGATAGATATAGTGTGTCACTGTGTCATGTACTGATGTGTAATAGATATAGTGTGTCACTGTGTCATGTACTGATATGTGATAGATATAGTGTGTCACTGTGTCATGTACTGGTGTGTGATAGATATAGTGTGTCACTGTGTCATGTAATGATGTATAATAGATATAGTGTGTCACTGTGTCATGTACTGTACTGATGTGTGATAGATATAGTGTGTCACTGTGTCATGTACTGATGTGTGAAAGATATAGCGTGTCACTGTGTCATGTACTGATGTGTGATAGATATAGTGTGTCACTGTGTCATGTACTGATGTGTAATAGATATAGTGTGTCACTGTGTCATGTACTGATATGTGATAGATATAGTGTGTCACTGTGTCATGTACTGATGTGTGATAGATATAGTGTGTCACTGTGTCATGTACTGATGTGTGATAGATATAGTGTGTCACTGTGTCATGTACTGATGTGTGATAGATATAGTGTGTCACTGTGTCATGTACTGATGTGTGATAGATATAGTGTGTCACTGTGTCATGTACTGATGTGTAATAGATATAGTGTGTCACTGTGTCATGTACTGATGTGTGATAGATATAGTGTGTCACTGTGTCTTGTACTGTACTGATGTGTGATAGATATAGTGTGTCACTGTGTCATGTACTGTACTGATGTGTGATAGATATAGTGTGTCACTGTGTCATGTACTGATGTGTGATAGATATAGTGTGTCACTGTGTCATGTACTGTACTGATGTGTGATCGATATAGTGTGTCACTGTGTCATGTACTGATGTGTGATAGATATAGTGTGTCACTGTGTCATGTACTGATGTGTGATAGATATAGTGTGTCACTGTGTCATGTACTGATGTGTGATAGATATAGTGTGTCACTGTGTCATGTACTGATGTGTGATAGATATAGCGTGTCACTGTGTCATGTACTGTACTGATGTGTGATAGATATAGTGTGTCACTGTGTCATGTACTGATGTGTGATAGATATAGTGTGTCACTGTGTCATGTACTGATGTGTGATAGATATAGTGTGTCACTGTGTCATGTACTGATGTGTGATAGATATAGTGTGTCACTGTGTCATGTACTGATGTGTGATAGATATAGTGTGTCACTGTATCATGTACTGATGTGTGTTAGATATAGTGTGTCAGTGTGTCATGTACTGATGTGTGTTAGATATAGTGTGTCACTGTGTCATGTACTGATGTGTGATAGATATAGTGTGTCACTGTGTCATGTACTGATGTGTGATAGATATAGTGTGTCACTGTGTCACGTACTGATGTATAATAGATACAGTGTTCCACTGTGTCATGTACTGATGTGTGATAGATATATATACAGTCGGGTTAGCGCACATGAAAATGTAGTAATCTTAAGGCACATTAATGAAATATTAAATATAAAATATTTTAAAAATGTATAAAGATTATTTTACATATTGTCAAATATTTTAAATAATCCATAGAGTATATCCATATTTTTTTAGTTTTCTGACACTTTTTGGTCTCGCATAACAGTTAACCTGAGCATGAAACGTGTTTAACCTTGTTGCTCAGACGGACTTTGTGTGAGACATCAGGAGAGGGCTCTGGTCATGTAGAGACTTTATTATTTGACGTGATTAAGAATTATTTTAGGATATAGTGTTCCACTGTGTCATGTACTGATGTGTGATAGATATAGTGTGTCACTGTGTCATGTACTGTACTGATGTGTGATAGATATAGTGTGTCACTGTGTCATGTGCTAATGTGTGATAGATATAGTTTGTCACTGTGTCACGTACTGATGTGTGATAGATATAGTGTGTCACTGTGTCATGTACTGATGTGTGATAGATATAGGTGTGGCACTGTGTCATGTACTGTACTGATGTGTGATAGATATAGTGTGTCACTGTGTCATGTGCTAATGTGTGATAGATATAGTTTGTCACTGTGTCACGTACTGATGTATAATAGATACAGTGTTCCACTGTGTCATGTACTGATGTGTGATAGATATAGTGTGTCACTGTGTCATGTACTGGTGTGTGATAGATATAGTGTGTCACTGTGTAATGTACTGATGTGTGATAGATATAGTGTGTCACTGTGTCATGTACTGATGTGTGTTAGATATAGTGTGTCACTGTGTCATGTACTGATGTGTGATAGATATAGTGTGTCACTGTGTCATGTACTGTTACTGATGTGTGATAGATATAGTGTGTCACTGTGTCATGTGCTAATGTGTGATAGATATAGTTTGTCCACTTTGTCATGTACTGTACTGATGTGTGATAGATATAATGTGTCACTGTGTCACGTACTGATGTATAATAGATATAGTGTGTCACTGTGTCATGTACTGATGTGTGATAGATATAGTGTGTCACTGTGTCATGTACTGATGTGTGATAGATATAGTGTGTCACTGTGTCATGTACTGATGTGTGATAGATATAGTGTGTCACTGTGTCATGTACTGATATGTGATAGATATAGTGTGTCACTGTGTCATGTACTGGTGTGTGATAGATATAGTGTGTCACTGTGTCATGTACTGTACTGATGTGTGATAGATATAGTGTGTCACTGTGTCATGTGCTAATGTGTGATAGATATAGTTTGTCACTGTGTCACGTACTGATGTGTGATAGATATAGTTGTGTCACTGTGTCATGTACTGATGTGTGATAGATATAGTGTGGGCACTGTGTCATGTACTGTACTGATGTGTGATAGATATAGTGTGTCACTGTGTCATGTGCTAATGTGTGATAGATATAGTTTGTCACTGTGTCACGTACTGATGTATAATAGATACAGTGTTCCACTGTGTCATGTACTGATGTGTGATAGATATAGTGTGTCACTGTGTCATGTACTGGTGTGTGATAGATATAGTGTGTCACTGTGTAATGTACTGATGTGTGATATATATAGTGTGTCAACTGTGTCATGTACT
The DNA here is from genome assembly GCF_027579735.1 of Bombina bombina. Taxonomy (NCBI): domain Eukaryota; kingdom Metazoa; phylum Chordata; class Amphibia; order Anura; family Bombinatoridae; genus Bombina; species Bombina bombina. The sequence continues at coordinate 1,142,830,853 of NC_069503.1, read as the reverse complement.
GTACTGATGAGTGATAGATATAGTGTGTCAACTGTGTCATGTACTGTACTGATGTGTGATAGATATAGTGTGTCACTGTGTCATGTGCTAATGTGTGATAGATATAGTTTGTCACTGTGTCACGTACTGATGTGTGATAGATATAGTGTGTCACTGTGTCATGTACTGATGTGTGATAGATATAGTGTGGCACTGTGTCATGTACTGTACTGATGTGTGATAGATATAGTGTGTCACTGTGTCATGTGCTAATGTGTGATAGATATAGTTTGTCACTGTGTCACGTACTGATGTATAATAGATACAGTGTTCCACTGTGTCATGTACTGATGTGTGATAGATATAGTGTGTCACTGTGTCATGTACTGGTGTGTGATAGATATAGTGTGTCACTGTGTAATGTACTGATGTGTGATAGATATAGTGTGTCACTGTGTCATGTACTGATGTGTGATAGATATAGTGTGTCACTGTGTCATGTACTGATGTGTGATAGATATAGTGTGTCACTGTGTCATGTACTGTACTGATGTGTGATAGATATAGTGTGTCACTGTGTCATGTGCTAATGTGTGATAGATATAGTTTGTCACTGTGTCATGTACTGTACTGATGTGTGATAGATATAGTGTGTCACTGTGTCATGTACTGATGTATAATAGATATAGTGTGTCACTGTGTCATGTACTGATGTGTGATAGATATAGTGTGTCACTGTGTCATGTACTGATGTGTGATAGATATAGTGTGTCACTGTGTCATGTACTGATGTGTGATAGATATAGTGTGTCACTGTGTCATGTACTGATATGTGATAGATATAGTGTGTCACTGTGTCATGTACTGGTGTGTGATAGATATAGTGTGTCACTGTGTCATGTACTGTACTGATGTGTGATAGATATAGTGTGTCACTGGTGTCATGTACTGATGGTTAATAGATATAGTGTGTCACTGTGTCATGTACTGATGTGTGATAGATATAGTGTGTCACTGTGTCCCATATACTGATGGTGTGATAGATATAGTGTGTCACTGTGTCATGTACTGATGTGTGATAGATATAGTGTGTCACTGTGTCATGTACTGTACTGATGTGTGATAGATATAGTGTGTCACTGTGTCATGTACTGATGTGTGATAGATATAGTGTGTCACTGTGTCACGTACTGATGTATAATACACATAGTGTGTCACTGTGTCATGTACTGATGTGTGATAGATATAGTCTGTCACTGTGTCATGTACTGATGTGTGATAGATATAGTGTGTCACTGTGTCATGTACTGATGTGTGATAGATATAGTGTGTCACTGTGTCATGTACTGATGTGTGATAGATACTGATGTGTGATAGATATAGTGTGTCACTGTGTCATGTACTGATGTATAATAGATATAGTGTGTCACTGTGTCATGTACTGTACTGATGTATAATAGATATAGTGTGTCACTGTGTCATGTACTGTACTGATGTATAATAGATAAAGTGTGTCACTGTGTCATGTACTGTACTGATATGTGATAGATATATTGTGTCACTGTTTCATGTACTGATGTGTGATAGATATAGTGTGTCACTTTGTCATGTACTGTACCAATGTTTGATAGATATAATGTGTCACTGGGTCACGTACTTGTTACGGTTACCCTTAGTCTCGCTGAGAGATGGACCGCTTAGTAGCCTGGATTCCTATTGCTGAAGAGGGGAGAAACTGCTTTCCACAGTATTCTATATGAGTCTCGCAAATGTAGAATAATCCCCCTTAGCTGTAGTACAGCTAGGATACCCTTCTGCCCACAAAAATGAGTCAACGCTGCGATTGAGGGACAACCAAGAACTGAGGACTGGGATGCCCAGCCTGCTTTTTATTTAGGTTACATGCACACAGGGCACTCCCAGGGGGGGAAGCATAAAATCCCCCATCACACATTTAGACAAAGCCCTTGGACAGGCCACCGCAGATAACAAGTACACACAAGAAAACAATTGAGTCCTTCTTATCACCTAGCAGTGAATGCTTATCACAAACTTAATTACAGTACACAATATGCTAGGAAACCTGCCTCAGAAAATAGTTTTCTCAAAACTGAACAGAGTTAACCCTTTATGAAATGATACTTGTTACAGTTTTCTTGGAGCCCTTCTTAGGCGCTGGCTTGGCTGGTTCAGGCATTGCTGCTGGGAAATAAGTTTCTTCACAACAAAATAACTAATGCTTCTGTAACAGTGCTCCCTTTCTGTGGAACACTCTGGCAGACACGGTCTGACCCCTTTTCGGGGCAGACTAAGGCTGTCCAGACCGCTGGTTATGCGGGGCTGAGGTCGGTTTGTCTGGACAACCCGTCGGCGTTGCCATTCTGTTTCCCAGGTCTGTAAGTAATGGTGAAATTGAAGGGTTGCAACGATAAACTCCAACGTAATAGCCTGCCATTATCTCCAGAGACCCGGTTCAGCCACACCAACGGGTTATGGTCGGTGACCAGAGTGAACTCCTGCCCATATAAATAGGGAGTCAATTTCTTTAATGCCCACACCAAAGCCAAACACTCCTTTTCGACCGCTGCATAGCTGACTTCGCGGGGCAGGAGCTTCCGGCTGATGTAGGCAACTGGATGCTCCCCTCCATCTTCGCCTACTTGGCTGAGGACGGCTCCCAGCCCGAACATGGAAGCATCTGTATGGACGATAAAACGTTTGTTAAGGGCTGGAGCCGCCAAGACAGGAGCGTTAATTAGAGCATTTTTGAGAGCCTGGAAAGCCGTTTCACAGTGGGGAGACCACAGGACCTGTCGAGGTAAGTTCTTCTTGGTCAAGTCAGTCAGGGGTTTGGCAAGTGTGCTGTAGTCTGGTACGAACCGTCTATAGTACCCTGCCGTGCCCAGGAAGGCTAGGACCTGAGTCTTAGTGATGGGGGTGGGCCAATTTGCGACAGCTTCTATCTTGGCCGGCTCTGGTCGCTGCTTTCCACACCCCACCCGGTGACCCAGGTACTGTACCTCGGCCATCCCAAAGTGGCATTTTTCTGGCTTCAGAGTCAGGCCAGCAGCCCGGATCTGATCCAGAACCATTCCCACATGAGCTAAGTGGTCCTCCCAGGACTCACTGTGGATCGCTATGTCGTCCAGGTAGGCGCAAGCAAAACTCTGGAAGCCATCCAGGAGCCTATCCACCAAGCGCTGGAATGTAGCTGGGGCATTCTTCATCCCAAACGGCATTACCCTAAACTGATATAAGCCGAATGGGGTGACGAATGCCGACTTGGGGATAGCCTCCGGGGCCAGGGGAATCTGCCAGTAACCTTTGCAGAGGTCAATAGTGGTCAGGTAATTTCCCCTGGCTATACGATCGAGTAGCTCGTCTACCCTGGGCATAGGGTAAGCGTCCGTCACGGTCTTTTCATTGAGCCTCCGATAGTCTACGCAGAACCGGGTGGTCCCATCTTTCTTGGGCACCAAGACAACTGGGGAGGCCCAGGGACTATCGGAGGGCTCAATTACCCTGAGTTGGAGCATCTCATCGATCTCCTTCTTCATTCCTATCCTAACTGCTTCGGGGATTCGGTACGGAGCCTGGCGCAAGGGAGCTTGTCCCGGAGTATCTACCTGGTGGGTGGTTAAAGTAGTGTACCCTGGCTTCGGGGAGAAGGTGAGGTGTTTGGACTGTAGGAGTTGGTTGAGCTGCTCCCTTTCAGTGGGGCTAAGTCGGTCTCCTATCTGAACCTGAGCCACTATACCTGTGGGGAGACTCTTTTCTAATAGGTCTGGAATGGGTAGACTGTCGGGGCCTTCCTGAGGGGAACAACATACGGCCGTCACGTTCTCTGGTCGCTCAAAATATTCCTTGAGCATGTTTACATGGAATGTCTTTCTAAGATTGTTGTCGTGGCAGCTAGCTATCACATAAGTGGTGTCTCCCCTTTTCTCTACGATCTGGTAGGGGCCCTGCCAGGACGCCTGCAATTTGTCTGTCTTCACCGGCTTAAGTACTAACACCTTTTGTCCTATGGTAAAGATTCTCTTTCGGGCCCCCCGATCGTACCATACTTTCTGTCTTCTCTGGGCCGACTGGAGATTAGCCCGCACGGATTTGGCTAATTGCTCCATTCGGTCCCTGAGTTCCAGCACGTATGGCACAATGGGGACACCGTCAGTCTCCATCTCTCCCTCCCAGTGCTCCCGGATCAGGTTTAGGGGTCCCCGTACCTTTCTTCCGTAGAGCAACTCGAAGGGAGAGAACCCTGTCGTTTCCTGGGGCACCTCCCGATAAGCAAAAAGGAGGTGCGGCAGGAAGCGTTCCCAGTCTCGGTATTCCTGAGTGAACGTCTTGAGCATTTGCTTGAGGGTCCCATTGAACCTCTCACACAGCCCGTTCGTCTGGGGGTGGTATGGGGAGCTCAGGAGGGACTTAATTTTGCAAACCTGCCAGAGTTGTTGGGTCAATTCAGCCGTAAATTGGGTGCCTCGGTCGGATAGGATTTCTTTTGGAAATCCTACCCGGGAGAACACCTGTACTAGTGCATTCGCTACCGTATCCGCTTGTATGTTGGATAGGGCGACAGCCTCTGGGTACCTGGTAGCGTAGTCCACTACGGTAAGAATGTAGCGCTTACCGGAGGGACTAGGGGTAGCCAGTGGTCCCACTAGGTCAATAGCAACCCGGCTGAAGGGTTCCTCTACAATGGGCATATTTACTAGATGGGCTTTAGGGTGATCGCCTCGCCTTCCTACTCGTTGACACACATCGCAGGTGTTACAGTAAGTTCTAACGTCAGCGTGTACCCCTGGCCAAAAGAACGTGTGAGTAATGCGGTGTAGGGTACGGGTTACAGCTAGGTGGCCTGCTAAGGGGATGTCGTGGCCTATCTTGAGGATTTCTTGACGGTATTTGTGGGGCACTACCAGCTGTCGCCTACGCTGTCCCCTTTTCTCTGTCCAGCGGTATAGTTTCCCTTTTTCCCATAAGAATGTTTCATTATCTGCCCCGCCCCCTCCGGTCTCTGCTCGTTCCCGGTACTTTTGTAAGGTCGGGTCAGTCTTAGACTCTGTCTCGAAAGCATCTGGGGTGTCCCAGGGTATGGGGCCTAACATGTCAGGCAAGGTCGGGGTAGGTCTTACCTGTGTCTCCCGCACTGGTGAGAGTTCTCGCTCCGTCCGGGCTTGGGCCCGTGTAGTCACTGGGTCCGCCTCGTTGTTGCATACTGGAGCATAGGCAGAAGTCATGGGGCCCAAATCATTGCCCAGTAGTACTTCGGCAGGTAAATTATCCATTATGCCCACGTTCACAGCCCCCTTTCCCGCTCCCCAATCAAGATGCACTTTAGCTGTTGGAATTTTGTACACATCCCCCCCCGCCACTCTAACGGCCACAGTCTGTCCAGATCGCTTGTGCTCCGGCACCAAATGACTCTGTACCAGCGTGATAGTAGCCCCTGTGTCTCTCAATCCCTCGGTAGATCGCCCCTCGAGCCATACCTTCTGCCGATGGTGCTGGCGGTTATCTGAGGCAGCATATACAGGGTCCGCCTCGTGAAGCGGCCCCAAATATTCCTCCATAGGGGCCTCTTGGTTAACACAGAGGGTCCGGGCCGGACGATATGCCCCAGAGGGGTAATTGTAATTCCTGGGTGTCTGGTGCGTATTAAGGGGGCAGCTAGCCATGAAATGCCCTGGTTGCTTGCATCGGTGGCAAGTCGGTCTGGGACGCTCAGAGCTGTTATTGGGTGGTCCTGAGTGTCGGGCGGGCCCTGCGGGCACCGGGGCTCGGAATTCAGCACGAGGGGGTGCACGGTAAACCTCTCTGGGTTCGTGAAGACGGGAGTCATAATGTTCATCGGCCAATTTGGCTGCTTCTTCTAAGGTAGAAGGTCGCCTGTCTCGCAGCCATTCCTTCCCTTGCTGTTCCATGCCATTATAAAAATGTTCTAAGAGAAACAATTGTAAAATTTCCTCACCAGTCACCGCTTTACTTCCGCTCATCCAGTGATTTGCTGCTCTCCGCATTCGGTGCGCCCATTCCATATGGGTATCGTTAGGCTTCTTTTTCGTGCCCCGAAACTGTCGGCGATACGCGTCCGGAGTTACTGCGTACCGTCGCAACAGTGTCTCCTTAACTACCTCATACTGTGTCACTTCCTCAGCACCCAGAGTACGAAAGGCTTCCAGGGCTCGCCCGGATAGTTTCCCAGACAATATCGTGGGCCACTCCCTGTTGGGAATCTGGTGCAGGGCACATTGCCTTTCGAAGTCCGCCAAATATTCATCAATCCCTGTCTCGCTCTCTAGGAAGGGTCGAAATGCTGCATAGGGTATCTTGGGCCTCCCAGCATTTTCGACAGGGATGATTACCTGCGGGGCTTCAGCATTGCGGTGTGCGTTCGCTAGGTTGAGTTCGTGGGCTCAAGTCTCTCGTATATCCTTGTCCGCTTCCGCCATCAACTGCTGTACCAATTCCATGGAGGGGTTCGGCCCGTACAGTGAGAGCCTCTCCCGAACAATCCTGGTTTTTTCGTCACTAATCGTGGTCGGTGTTTCCGCCATTGTGAAGCTCTGATCCAGTTCGGTCAATTCTGCGATCAGCTCTCTCCTCGGCCGGTTGCTGGCGTACCCCCCTCTGCTTTCAAGTAAATCCTTTAGGGTTGTACGCTTCAATTTTTCGTAAGCGCTCTCCATCCGTTCTGTACCTCTCCTAGGAAATCCAGGAAAAATCCCACCGCTGCCGCCAAATGTTACGGTTACCCTTAGTCTCGCTGAGAGATGGACCGCTTAGTAGCCTGGATTCCTATTGCTGAAGAGGGGAGAAACTGCTTTCCACAGTATTCTATATGAGTCTCGCAAATGTAGAATAATCCCCCTTAGCTGTAGTACAGCTAGGATACCCTTCTGCCCACAAAAATGAGTCAACGCTGCGATTGAGGGACAACCAAGAACTGAGGACTGGGATGCCCAGCCTGCTTTTTATTTAGGTTACATGCACACAGGGCACTCCCAGGGGGGGAAGCATAAAATCCCCCATCACACATTTAGACAAAGCCCTTGGACAGGCCACCGCAGATAACAAGTACACACAAGAAAACAATTGAGTCCTTCTTATCACCTAGCAGTGAATGCTTATCACAAACTTAATTACAGTACACAATATGCTAGGAAACCTGCCTCAGAAAATAGTTTTCTCAAAACTGAACAGAGTTAACCCTTTATGAAATGATACTTGTTACAGTTTTCTTGGAGCCCTTCTTAGGCGCTGGCTTGGCTGGTTCAGGCATTGCTGCTGGGAAATAAGTTTCTTCACAACAAAATAACTAATGCTTCTGTAACAGTACTGTACTGATGTATAATAGATATAGTGTGTCACTGTGTCAAGTATTGATGTATAATACACATAGTGTGTCACTGTGTCATGTACTGATGTGTGATAGATATAGTGTGTCACTGTGTCATGTACTGGTGTGTGATTGATATAGTGTGTCACTGTGTCATGTACTGGTGTGTGATAGATATAGTGTGTCACTGTGTCACGTACTGATGTGTGATAGATATAGTGTGTCACTGTGTCATGTAATGATGTATAATAGATATAGTGTGTCACTGTGTCAAGTACTGATGTGTGATAGATATAGTGTGTCACTGTGTCATGTACTGATGTGTGATAGATATAGTGTGTCACTGTGTCATGTACTGGTGTGTGATAGATATAGTGTGCCACTGTGTCATGTACTGGTGTGTGATAGATATAGTGTGTCACTGTGTCATGTACTGGTGTGTGATAGACATAGTGTGTCACTGTGTCATGTACTGGTGTGTGATAGATATAGTGTGTCACTGTGTCATGTGCTAATGTGTGATAGATATAGTGTGTCACTGTGTTATGTACTGATGTGTGATAGATATAGTGTGTCACTGTGTTATGTACTGATGTGTGATAGATATAGTGTGTCACTGTGTCATGTACTGATGTGTGATAGATATAGTGTGTCACTGTGTCATGTACTGGTGTGTGATAGATATAGTGTGTCACTGTGTCATGTACTGGTGTGTGATAGATATAGTGTGTCACTGTGTCAAGTACTGATGTATAATAGATATAGTGTGTCACTGTGTCATGTACTGATGTGTGATAGATATAGTGTGTCACTGTGTCAAGTACTGGTGTGTGATAGATATAGTGTGTCACTGTGTCATGTACTGGTGTGTGATAGATATAGTGTGTCACTGTGTCATGTACTGATGTGTGATAGATATAGTGTGTCACTGTGTCATGTACTGATGTGTGATAGATATAGTGTGTCACTGTGTCATGTACTGATGTGTGATAGATATAGTGTGTCACTGTGTCATGTACTGATGTGTGATAGATATAGTGTGTCACTGTGTCATGTACTGTACTGATGTGTGATAGATATAGTGTGTCACTGTGTGATGTACTGTACTGATGTGTGATAGATATAGTGTGTCACTGTGTCATGTACTGATGCGTGATAGATATAGTGTGTCACTGTGTCACGTACTGATGTGTGATAGCTATAGTGCGTCACTGTGTCATGTACTGATGTGTGATAGATATAGTGTGTCACTGTGTCATGTACTGATGTGTGTTAGATATAGTGTGTCACTGTGTCATGTACTGATG